>NW_027093987.1:0-2500 GCF_003171515.1 Pyrenophora tritici-repentis
TGGGTTTTATACAGACCGGTAGCTGCAGGTGCGGCCGCATCATGTGATGCCACCCAATGTTTGGTCCAGCTGGCGCCTATCCCAACCAGCCATGTAGTCTGCAAAAGCAGTCTATACGGAGAGAGAGAGCCATCACGTTCCCATTCCATTTGTCCCGCAGCGGGGATGGCGGGAACTAACGCAGAAAACCCGTTGCTTTGGTCCGTGGCGCAATCCCAGCCTTGTCGTTAGTCGCCTGCATGCGCAGCGTACTTTTTACGCCAACAACGTCGCCTGCTGTACGCCTCTCAAGTGGGCTCAGAAGAATTGCATAAGCATCACAATCCTTTTGCGCCTAAACACGGCGTGTTTGGGCGCATAATGGTGGCGGTGGGTGCGAAAACGAGCTATCTCGTTGAATCTGGCATTTGGTTTGTATGGGGCTGCGCATGTCTACGCGATTTTGCATACAAAATGCCGACCTCCGACGTCGTTTCCGGCCGGGGATCTGCAAACCCATAACCGCCGAGCGACATGCGTTCCTACATACTACAAGGAGCACACCTAAAGTAGTCATACTCTAGGTGGGCAACTGGGTTGGTAGAAAGCCTGGTGGCTACTCTTGCCTGTAAAAGGGTAAAGACTCTGCTGCTTGGTTATTTTTACGGGCAGCCGCTCGTCTGGTGCTGTTCGCAGCGCAGATTGGCGGCTGCTGCAACTTTTTGGTTTCATACTCGCTCGCCTTGTTTCCCAGGTAGCGGTTGGCAAAGTTAACTCTAGTCAGCGCGTTGCCCAGGACTCGGCTACTGTTGGGTGCTTGTAGGCTGACGGTGCCGCAGGCATTGCGCCGTCTACTTGCGCCCGACACCTGAAGTCCTGCTCAATTCCATGAGCGGGCGCCATTTCAGGTTTGTGGATTGCTGGCTATGCCAAAAATCTCCTAGACCTTTGGGGGCTGCCCCGCCGACTAATCCGCGCCTTGTGCTGCGTGAGTCGGCGAAGGCTTCCTCCTCTTGAGGCGTACATGTAGCGGGCTGGTCACGGGCGGCGACGCCTGTCCGGCTCTGTTGCGGACCACGTCTTGGGGAACTCAGTGGGGGCAATTGAATAAGTTGCCCGCAGCGAAATGCGCCGTGTGCGCGTTCGAGGCGGGTGATTGGGGACGCTTTGGCGACCCCCTTCCTGGTACCATCCGCTCCTTTGGGGGCTTAGCCGGCGTGCCTTGGCATGCTGGTGAACGATAGTTACCTGGTTGATTCTGCCAGTAGTCATATGCTTGTCTCAAAGATTAAGCCATGCATGTCTAAGTATAAGCAATTATACCGTGAAACTGCGAATGGCTCATTAAATCAGTTATCGTTTATTTGATAATACCTTACTACTTGGATAACCGTGGTAATTCTAGAGCTAATACATGCTGAAAATCCCGACTTCGGAAGGGATGTGTTTATTAGATAAAAACCAATGCCCTTCGGGGCTCCTTGGTGATTCATAATAACTTTACGGATCGCATAGCCTTGCGCTGGCGACGGTTCATTCAAATTTCTGCCTATCAACTTTCGATGGTAAGGTATTGGCTTACCATGGTTTCAACGGGTAACGGGGAATTAGGGTTCGATTCCGGAGAGGGAGCCTGAGAAACGGCTACCACATCCAAGGAAGGCAGCAGGCGCGCAAATTACCCAATCCCGATTCGGGGAGGTAGTGACAATAAATACTGATACAGGGCTCTTTTGGGTCTTGTAATTGGAATGAGTACAATTTAAACCTCTTAACGAGGAACAATTGGAGGGCAAGTCTGGTGCCAGCAGCCGCGGTAATTCCAGCTCCAATAGCGTATATTAAAGTTGTTGCAGTTAAAAAGCTCGTAGTTGAAACTTGGGTCTGGCTGGCGGGTCCGCCTCACCGCGTGCACTCGTCCGGCCGGGCCTTCCTTCTGAAGAACCTCATGCCCTTTACTGGGCGTGTTGGGGAATCAGGACTTTTACTTTGAAAAAATTAGAGTGTTCAAAGCAGGCCTTTGCTCGAATACGTTAGCATGGAATAATAAAATAGGGCGTGCGTTTCTATTTTGTTGGTTTCTAGAGACGCGCAATGATTAACAGGAACAGTCGGGGGCATCAGTATTCAGTTGTCAGAGGTGAAATTCTTGGATTTACTGAAGACTAACTACTGCGAAAGCATTTGCCAAGGATGTTTTCATTAATCAGTGAACGAAAGTTAGGGGATCGAAGACGATCAGATACCGTCGTAGTCTTAACCGTAAACTATGCCGACTAGGGATCGGGCGATGTTCTTTTTCTGACTCGCTCGGCACCTTACGAGAAATCAAAGTTTTTGGGTTCTGGGGGGATTATGGTCGCAAGGCTGAAACTTAAAGAAATTGACGGAAGGTCACCACCAGGCGTGGAGCCTGCGGCTTAATTTGACTCAACACGGGGAAACTCACCAGGTTCAGATGAAATAAGGATTGACAGATTGAGAGCTCTTTTTGATTTTTCAGGTGGTGGTGCATGGCCGT
>NW_027093987.1:10000-17500 GCF_003171515.1 Pyrenophora tritici-repentis
ACTTACTGAGCGGTGTGCTCTCAATTACACCTGGGAACTTCTTGGCAGAGTAGACTGTAAACTGCTCTGAGAAGCTGTGTGCAAGGCAAGGACCTTTACCGTGTGTGGGGCCCTGACTCTCGGGCACCACCGTGTTTGTGCCGCTGCCAATGTCGAAGAGGCTGAGCTTGAGTCGAAAGGTGCCCTCTGTCCGGACGCTCAGATCCTGCAGCACGAACCAGAAGCCGGCTTTGCCGTCGAGGTCGTTGAGACGACAAGCGTTGACGGCATTCATGCCGATAAGATTGCGCGTGTGGTTTGAACTCATGGGTGCGGGGGGCATTATGGGTGCCTGGGGTGGTTGGCCGTAAGTTTGGGCGTACGCCGGATAGCTAGCCGGCGGTCCAGGCTGCGGGTACGGGTACCCCATTACGGGGCCATGCGAATATGACGGCATGTGCGTCGTCATTCTGTACGGTGGATCGTACTGCGGAATGGCTGTTGTTACGTACTGCCGGTCTGGCGGCGGCGGATACGAGGTCGTTGTGCTACTGCTGATGCTGACTGTGGGAGCTGCGCTGGAATGCCGCACTAGGTTGACAGCGGCGGTACCTTCCTGGTTCCAGAGGTCCACCATGAGGACAAAGTAGGTGCTGTCGATGTCGTTGAAGTCCAGCTCTCGCCCGTAATCCGGTCATAGACGATGAGGCGGATACATGGCGGCGGCGTTATAGGCCTGCGGTCTTTATCGCCGAATCCACACATGCGCGCTCGAATAGGTTGCTGTTCGACCTTCAACTCATATCTCCTTGCACTCCAATCAGGCGATCCTGCGGAACTACTTCTGGGCGACCGGTATTATTTCTGCTGTGCGGATTCCAGGCCATTTTGGAGTGTACAAGGGTACGATTGTGTAGCTGTGATGATGGGTAAATATTGTTGGTAGATGGGCGAGGGAATAAAGAGCAAAACCCTGGTTTTATACAGACCGGTAGCTGCAGGTGCGGCCGCATCATGTGATGCCACCCAATGTTTGGTCCAGCTGGCGCCTATCCCAACCAGCCATGTAGTCTGCAAAAGCAGTCTATACGGAGAGAGAGCCATCACGTTCCCATTCCATTTGTCCCGCAGCGGGGATGGCGGGAACTAACGCAGAAACCCGTTGCTTTGGTCCGTGGCGCAATCCAGCCTTGTCGTTAGTCGCCTGCATGCGCAGCGTACTTTTTACGCCAACAACGTCGCCTGCTGTACCGCCTCTCAAGTGGGCTCAGAAGAATTGCATAAGCATCACAATCCTTTTGCGCCTAAACACGGCGTGTTTGGGCGCATAATGGTGGCGGTGGGTGCGAAAACGAGCTATCTCGTTGAATCTGGCATTTGGTTTGTATGGGGCTGCGCATGTCTACGCGATTTTGCATACAAAAATGCCGACCTCCGACGTCGTTTCCGGCCGGGGATCTGCAAACCCATAACCGCCGAGCGACATGCGTTCCTACATACTACAAGGAGCACACTAAAGTAGTCATACTCTAGGTGGGCAACTGGGTTGGTAGAAAGCCTGGTGGCTACTCTTGCCTGTAAAAGGGTAAAGACTCTGCTGCTTGGTTATTTTTACGGGCAGCCGCTCGTCTGGTGCTGTTCGCAGCGCAGATTGGCGGCTGCTGCAACTTTTTGGTTTCATACTCGCTCGCCTTGTTTCCCAGGTAGCGGTTGGCAAAGTTAACTCTAGTCAGCGCGTTGCCCAGGACTCGGCTACTGTTGGGTGCTTGTAGGCTGACGGTGCCGCAGGCATTGCGCCGTCTACTTGCGCCCGACACCTGAAGTCCTGCTCAATTCCATGAGCGGGCGCCATTTCAGGTTTGTGGATTGCTGGCTATGCCAAAAATCTCCTAGACCTTTGGGGGCTGCCCCGCCGACTAATCCGCGCCTTGTGCTGCGTGAGTCGGCGAAGGCTTCCTCCTCTTGAGGCGTACATGTAGCGGGCTGGTCACGGCGGCGACGCCTGTCCGGCTCTGTTGCGGACCACGTCTTGGGGAACTCAGTGGGGGCAATTGAATAAGTTGCCCGCAGCGAAATGCGCCGTGTGCGCGTTCGAGGCGGGTGATTGGGGACGCTTTGGCGACCCTTCCTGGTACCATCCGCTCCTTTGGGGGCTTAGCGGCGTGCTTGGCATGCTGGTGAACGATAGTTACCTGGTTGATTCTGCAGTAGTCATATGCTTGTCTCAAAGATTAAGCCATGCATGTCTAAGTATAAGCAATTATACCGTGAAACTGCGAATGGCTCATTAAATCAGTTATCGTTTATTTGATAATACTTACTACCCGTGGTAATTCTAGAGCTAATACATGCTGAAATCCCGACTTCGGAAGGGATGCGATAAAAAACCAATGCCCTTCGGGCTCCTGGTGATTCATAATAACTTTACGGATCGCATAGCCTTGGCTGGCGACGGTTCATTCATTTCTGCCCTATCAACTTTCGATGGTAAGGTATTGGCTTTGGTTTCGGCGGGGAATTAGGGTTCCGGAGAGGGAGCCTGACGGGAAGGAAGGCATTATCCCGATTTAGTGACACTGCAGAATTGCAACGAGGAACCAAGTCTGGTGCTAATTCCAGCTGCGTCCTCGTAGTTGAAAATAAGAGAAATCAGGAGCCTAAATAAAGAGGTGGCGAGGAAGTGATTTTGTGTTTTGAAACTGCAGCTCTGCCATTACGCGTGTATCAGCAAATCGCATAGCCGTTTCTCAGGCTGCGAGTTACCCCATGGTAAGCAATACCTTACCATCGAAAGTTGATAGGGCAGCCGTTATGCGATCCATCAAAGTCGGGATTTGCATGTATTAGCTCTAGGCGGTTAGTAGTAAGGACTGATGATTCGCAGTTTCACGGCTTATACTTAGACATGCATGGCTTATCTTTGAGACAAGCATATGACTACTGGCAGAGGGTTCACCAGCATGCGGCACGCCGGCTAAGCCCCCAAAGGAGCGGATGGTACCTCGCCAAGCGTCCCCAACACCCGCCTCGAACGCGCACACGGCGCATTTCGCTGCGGGCAACTTATTCAATTGCCCCACTGAGTTCCCCAAGACGTGGTCCGCAACAGAGCCGGACAGGCGTCGCCGCCCGTGACCAGCCCGCTACATGTACGCCTCAAGAGGAGGAAGCCTTCGCCGACTCACGCAGCACAAGGCGCGGATTAGTCGGCGGGGCAGCCCCCAAAGGTCTAGGAGATTTTTGGCATAGCCAGCTGAAATGGCGCCCGCTCATGGAATTGAGCAGGACTTCAGGTGTCGGGCGCAAGTAGACGGCGCAATGCCTGCGGCACCGTCAGCCTACAAGCACCCAACAGTAGCCGAGTCCTGGGCAACGCGCTGACTAGAGTTAACTTTGCCAACCGCTACCTGGGAAACAAGGCGAGCGAGTATGAAACCAAAAAGTTGCAGCAGCCGCCAATCTGCGCTGCGAACAGCACCAGACGAGCGGCTGCCCGTAAAAATAACCAAGCAGCAGAGTCTTTACCCTTTTACAGGCAAGAGTAGCCACCAGGCTTTCTACCAACCCAGTTGCCCACCTAGAGTATGACTACTTTAGTGTGCTCCTTGTAGTATGTAGGAACGCATGTCGCTCGGCGGTTATGGGTTTGCAGATCCCCGGCCGGAAACGACGTCGGAGTCGCATTTTTGTATGCAAAATCGCGTAGACATGCGCAGCCCCATACAAACCAAATGCCAGATTCAACGAGATAGCTCGTTTTCGCACCCACCGCCACCATTATGCGCCCAAACACGCCGTGTTTAGGCGCAAAAGGATTGTGATGCTTATGCAATTCTTCTGAGCCCACTTGAGAGCGGTACAGCAGGCGACGTTGTTGGCGTAAAAAGTACGCTGCGCATGCAGGCGACTAACGACAAGGCTGGGATTGCGCCACGGACCAAAGCAACGGGTTTTCTGCGTTAGTTCCCGCCATCCCCGCTGCGGACAAATGGAATGGGAACGTGATGGCTCTCTCTCCGTATAGACTGCTTTTGCAGACTACATGGCTGGTTGGATAGGCGCCAGCTGGACCAAACATTGGTGGGCATCACATGATGCGGCCGCACCTGCAGCTACCGGTCTGTATAAAACCCAGGGTTTTGCTCTTTATTCCCTCGCCCATCTACCAACAATATTTACCCATCATCACAGCTACACAATCGTACCCTTGTACACTCCAAAATGGCCTGGAATCCGCACAGCAGAAATAATACCGGTCGCCCAGAAGTAGTTCCGCAGGATCGCCTGATTGGGAGTGCAAGGAGATATGAGTTGAAGGTCGAACAGCAACCTATTCGAGCGCGCATGTGTGGATTCGCGATAAAGACCGCAGGCCTATAACGCCGCCGCCATGTATCCGCCTCATCGTCTATGACCGGATTACGGGCGAGAGCTGGACTTCAACGACATCGACAGCACCTACTTTGTCCTCATGGTGGACCTCTGGAACCAGGAAGGTACCGCCGCTGTCAACCTAGTGCGGCATTCCAGCGCAGCTCCCACAGTCAGCATCAGCAGTAGCACAACGACCTCGTATCCGCCGCCGCCAGACCGGCAGTACGTAACAACAGCCATTCCGCAGTACGATCCACCGTACAGAATGACGACGCACATGCCGTCATATTCGCATGGCCCCGTAATGGGGTACCCGTACCCGCAGCCTGGACCGCCGGCTAGCTATCCGGCGTACGCCCAAACTTACGGCCAACCACCCCAGGCACCCATAATGCCCCCCGCACCCATGAGTTCAAACCACACGCGCAATCTTATCGGCATGAATGCCGTCAACGCTTGTCGTCTCAACGACCTCGACGGCAAAGCCGGCTTCTGGTTCGTGCTGCAGGATCTGAGCGTCCGGACAGAGGGCACCTTTCGACTCAAGCTCAGCCTCTTCGACATTGGCAGCGGCACAAACACGGTGGTGCCCGAGAGTCAGGGCCCACACACGGTAAAGGTCCTTGCCTTGCACACAGCTTCTCAGAGCAGTTTACAGTCTACTCTGCCAAGAAGTTCCCAGGTGTAATTGAGAGCACACCGCTCAGTAAGTGCTTTGCACAGCAGGTATCAAGATACCGATACGGAAGGATGCACCAAAAAAATAGTCAACGCAAACGAATATGAGGCGGATGATTAGAAATTAGACTACTTTTGGTTTCATCCTTTTCTTCCGGAATCGAGCATAAATAAAGTCACAGATGGTGTCTCCTCTCGTATCCTGCTGCCCGCAACCCACTGCCCTCCCTCTGCCCACGCCCTCACCTGCGCCAAAAGAGACTGCAAACCGGCTACTATTTCAAATTAGTAGACTTGTTAATAATTCATTAATCAACATGATTGATTCCTGTATAGGTTGAAAAAGACTTACTTTATTAGGCAGCCTTTAACCTAGATGGGAATTAATAATGCTAATCCAATTAATTGTTGACAAGTCTGCAGATTAGGATCCCAAGTAGCCGGCCGCCGTCTATTAGGCCCAGGTACCCCCGCTAGAGTCTAGACACAACGTTGGCCCAGCTTCTACTCTCCACGACCCCATGGGCCGTTCCAACTGCAGTAAAGCAGTTGATACGATGCCCTCTGACCCCCAGAAGTTGCCTAGTAAATGGGCCGCCTCCAATTTGTGCCAAAGGCGCGAGCAAGAGCGCAGTGCCAACGGCACCCGCCCTCTACAGGCGCCCCAGCGGTTGCCGAAGCCAGGGCAGCAAGTCCACAAGGGGTGAGCTTGCCAATTGCTGCCCGTCAAACAGCGTGTACAAGTATGAAACCGAGTAATGGTCGCCCCGGCATGGCGCTGTAAACAGCCCCAAAACCGCAGCTCCCCAAGCCCATGGCCAGCCAAGCAGCGGGAAACGGTGCCGCATCTAACAAGCAGCCTACACCCGTTGCCGCCGACCATGGGCGAAAATGGTGCAACCCTCGCCGCCTTGGAGCAGCCAGCAGTTGCGTTGCCCTTGTCGGAGCACAATTCAAAGGCCCTCAGTCCAGAACGAGTGGGATTTATACAGCATACGCTGCACTCAGTCCCCCGAATGGCTTTCAAAAAGCCAACCCCACGCCCAAAGCTACAACGACCTCCCACCTGTACGATTGCCCTCTGGCAGGCAATCGTTGCGGCGGGCGCCCCTGTCGCCCAAGCGCCGAATACAAGTCTGAGCACTCGTACCCAGCGACCAGTGTCAATGGCCCTCCTTAAACTGCCGTGGTTTGCAAACCGCCGGCCGGCAACGAACTTTTCAGATCGCCGAGGTCTGTATAAATACAAAAGCGAGCAGACATGCGCAGCGCCCTACAAGCCTAAACGCCGAAGAAAACAACAGCAGCTGTAGTGCGCCCACAACGACTACCCCGAGCCGGCCTGCGCACCGCCCTACAAGCCTAAACGCCGAAGAAAACAACGGCAGCTGTAGTGCGCCCGCAACGACAACCGACTCTCCGGCCCACGGATCCTTTGCCACTGTACTCCAATTGCCCACATCAAGGACCAACGGGCGGCTTTACCAGCAAAAGTTGCCGTCTCAATGCCCAAAGTGCGTGTAGCACACGCCCCGACATAGGCTATATAGCCTACTAAGCGCGCTATATTTTAATTTTACAAGCAATAGTAGCGGCCAGCGTCAATACAGCCCAGTCACCCATATAGAGTCTGAGTACTCCAAGTGGGCTCCTTATAGTATATAGGAACCCCTATTGCTCGGCGGTTATAGGTTTGCAGATCCCCGGCCGGAAACGACGTCAAAGGTCGTCAATTTTATATGTGAGATCGCGTAGACATGCGCAGCGCCATACAAACCAAATGCTAGATTCAACGAGATAGCTTTTTTAACCTTGTAACCTTGGAAACTCAAACCTAATCGCTTTCAAAGTAAGTTTTTATTGGTTTCTAGTTAGATTTGTATTAGACAAACTAGTAACTAAGACTGTATACTTTACTTTATAGTACTATTCTCTAGAAACCTCTACAAAGTAAAGTATTCTCTTATACTTTAAATACTATAGTAGATAATTATTAGTATCTTTGTTAGTCATAGTTTATAAAATAAATACCTTAAACTATCTATTATACTTTTTTTAATATAGTATTCTTATAATCTCTAGTAAGTCATAAATAGACTTTTAGACTAGTATAGTTTTAGATAACTCGAACTATATATAGAAATATAGGAATAAAAAGTTATACTTAAAGAACAGTATTTACAACTATAAAGTTTTATTATAATATAAGATAAAATAAAAGCTATCTACAATAACGTTAGAGAAGTAAAAGTACTACCTAAATATTGTATATATATCTCAGATACTATACTAGTATATATAGAAAGAGTAATTTAGTATAGAACTTTGTAAGCTAGACTACTAAGTAAAGATAACTTTATAAAAATATAAAATAACTATAAGATAGGTACTATATATAAAGACATAGTTTAGATAAATAAGCTTAATTTAAGTATAGAGAGAATAGTAGATAGTCTCTCTAGTAAGAGA
>NW_027093987.1:22500-27500 GCF_003171515.1 Pyrenophora tritici-repentis
AGCTAGCCTGGCTATTTAGCAGAGTAAGGTCTCGCTCGTTATCGCAATTAAGCAGACAAGTCACCCCACGAACTAAGAACGGCCATGCACCACCACCTGAAAAATCAAGAAAGAGCTCTCAATCTGTCAATCCTTATTTCATCTGAACCTGGTGAGTTTCCCCGTGTTGAGTCAAATTAAGCCGCAGGCTCCACGCCTGGTGGTGACCTTCCGTCAATTTCTTTAAGTTTCAGCCTTGCGACCATAATCCCCCCAGAACCCAAAAACTTTGATTTCTCGTAAGGTGCCGAGCGAGTCAGAAAAAGAACATCGCCCGATCCCTAGTCGGCATAGTTTACGGTTAAGACTACGACGGTATCTGATCGTCTTCGATCCCCTAACTTTCGTTCACTGATTAATGAAAACATCCTTGGCAAATGCTTTCGCAGTAGTTAGTCTTCAGTAAATCCAAGAATTTCACCTCTGACAACTGAATACTGATGCCCCCGACTGTTCCTGTTAATCATTGCGGCGTCTCTAGAAACCAACAAAATAGAAACGCACGCCCTATTTTATTATTCCATGCTAACGTATTCGAGCAAAGGCCTGCTTTGAACACTCTAATTTTTTCAAAGTAAAAGTCCTGATTCCCCAACACGCCCAGTAAAGGGCATGAGGTTCTTCAGAAGGAAGGCCCGGCCGGACGAGTGCACGCGGTGAGGCGGACCCGCCAGCCAGACCCAAGTTTCAACTACGAGCTTTTTAACTGCAACAACTTTAATATACGCTATTGGAGCTGGAATTACCGCGGCTGCTGGCACCAGACTTGCCCTCCAATTGTTCCTCGTTAAGAGGTTTAAATTGTACTCATTCCAATTACAAGACCCAAAAGAGCCCTGTATCAGTATTTATTGTCACTACCTCCCCGAATCGGGATTGGGTAATTTGCGCGCCTGCTGCCTTCCTTGGATGTGGTAGCCGTTTCTCAGGCTCCCTCTCCGGAATCGAACCCTAATTCCCCGTTACCCGTTGAAACCATGGTAAGCCAATACCTTACCATCGAAAGTTGATAGGGCAGAAATTTGAATGAACCGTCGCCAGCGCAAGGCTATGCGATCCGTAAAGTTATTATGAATCACCAAGGAGCCCCGAAGGGCATTGGTTTTTTATCTAATAAACACATCCCTTCCGAAGTCGGGATTTTCAGCATGTATTAGCTCTAGAATTACCACGGTTATCCAAGTAGTAAGGTATTATCAAATAAACGATAACTGATTTAATGAGCCATTCGCAGTTTCACGGTATAATTGCTTATACTTAGACATGCATGGCTTAATCTTTGAGACAAGCATATGACTACTGGCAGAATCAACCAGGTAACTATCGTTCACCAGCATGCCAAGGCACGCCGGCTAAGCCCCCAAAGGAGCGGATGGTACCAGGAAGGGGGTCGCCAAAGCGTCCCCAATCACCCGCCTCGAACGCGCACACGGCGCATTTCGCTGCGGGCAACTTATTCAATTGCCCCCACTGAGTTCCCCAAGACGTGGTCCGCAACAGAGCCGGACAGGCGTCGCCGCCCGTGACCAGCCCGCTACATGTACGCCTCAAGAGGAGGAAGCCTTCGCCGACTCACGCAGCACAAGGCGCGGATTAGTCGGCGGGGCAGCCCCCAAAGGTCTAGGAGATTTTTGGCATAGCCAGCAATCCACAAACCTGAAATGGCGCCCGCTCATGGAATTGAGCAGGACTTCAGGTGTCGGGCGCAAGTAGACGGCGCAATGCCTGCGGCACCGTCAGCCTACAAGCACCCAACAGTAGCCGAGTCCTGGGCAACGCGCTGACTAGAGTTAACTTTGCCAACCGCTACCTGGGAAACAAGGCGAGCGAGTATGAAACCAAAAAGTTGCAGCAGCCGCCAATCTGCGCTGCGAACAGCACCAGACGAGCGGCTGCCCGTAAAAATAACCAAGCAGCAGAGTCTTTACCCTTTTACAGGCAAGAGTAGCCACCAGGCTTTCTACCAACCCAGTTGCCCACCTAGAGTATGACTACTTTAGGTGTGCTCCTTGTAGTATGTAGGAACGCATGTCGCTCGGCGGTTATGGGTTTGCAGATCCCCGGCCGGAAACGACGTCGGAGGTCGGCATTTTTGTATGCAAAATCGCGTAGACATGCGCAGCCCCATACAAACCAAATGCCAGATTCAACGAGATAGCTCGTTTTCGCACCCACCGCCACCATTATGCGCCCAAACACGCCGTGTTTAGGCGCAAAAGGATTGTGATGCTTATGCAATTCTTCTGAGCCCACTTGAGAGGCGGTACAGCAGGCGACGTTGTTGGCGTAAAAAGTACGCTGCGCATGCAGGCGACTAACGACAAGGCTGGGATTGCGCCACGGACCAAAGCAACGGGTTTTCTGCGTTAGTTCCCGCCATCCCCGCTGCGGGACAAATGGAATGGGAACGTGATGGCTCTCTCTCCGTATAGACTGCTTTTGCAGACTACATGGCTGGTTGGGATAGGCGCCAGCTGGACCAAACATTGGGTGGGCATCACATGATGCGGCCGCACCTGCAGCTACCGGTCTGTATAAAACCCAGGGTTTTGCTCTTTATTCCCTCGCCCATCTACCAACAATATTTACCCATCATCACAGCTACACAATCGTACCCTTGTACACTCCAAAATGGCCTGGAATCCGCACAGCAGAAATAATACCGGTCGCCCAGAAGTAGTTCCGCAGGATCGCCTGATTGGGAGTGCAAGGAGATATGAGTTGAAGGTCGAACAGCAACCTATTCGAGCGCGCATGTGTGGATTCGGCGATAAAGACCGCAGGCCTATAACGCCGCCGCCATGTATCCGCCTCATCGTCTATGACCGGATTACGGGGCGAGAGCTGGACTTCAACGACATCGACAGCACCTACTTTGTCCTCATGGTGGACCTCTGGAACCAGGAAGGTACCGCCGCTGTCAACCTAGTGCGGCATTCCAGCGCAGCTCCCACAGTCAGCATCAGCAGTAGCACAACGACCTCGTATCCGCCGCCGCCAGACCGGCAGTACGTAACAACAGCCATTCCGCAGTACGATCCACCGTACAGAATGACGACGCACATGCCGTCATATTCGCATGGCCCCGTAATGGGGTACCCGTACCCGCAGCCTGGACCGCCGGCTAGCTATCCGGCGTACGCCCAAACTTACGGCCAACCACCCCAGGCACCCATAATGCCCCCCGCACCCATGAGTTCAAACCACACGCGCAATCTTATCGGCATGAATGCCGTCAACGCTTGTCGTCTCAACGACCTCGACGGCAAAGCCGGCTTCTGGTTCGTGCTGCAGGATCTGAGCGTCCGGACAGAGGGCACCTTTCGACTCAAGCTCAGCCTCTTCGACATTGGCAGCGGCACAAACACGGTGGTGCCCGAGAGTCAGGGCCCCACACACGGTAAAGGTCCTTGCCTTGCACACAGCTTCTCAGAGCAGTTTACAGTCTACTCTGCCAAGAAGTTCCCAGGTGTAATTGAGAGCACACCGCTCAGTAAGTGCTTTGCACAGCAGGGTATCAAGATACCGATACGGAAGGATGCACCAAAAGAAATAGTCAACGCAAACGAATATGAGGCGGATGATTAGAAATTAGACTACTTTTGGGTTTCATCCTTTTCTTCCGGAATCGAGCATAAATAAAGTCACAGATGGTGTCTCCTCTCGTATCCTGCTGCCCGCAACCCACTGCCCTCCCTCTGCCCACGCCCTCACCTGCGCCAAAAGAGACTGCAAACCGGCTACTATTTCAAATTAGTAGACTTGTTAATAATTCATTAATCAACATGATTGATTCCTGTATAGGTTGAAAAAGACTTACTTTATTAGGCAGCCTTTAACCTAGATGGGAATTAATAATGCTAATCCAATTAATTGTTGACAAGTCTGCAGATTAGGATCCCAAGTAGCCGGCCGCCGTCTATTAGGCCCAGGTACCCCCGCTAGAGTCTAGACACAACGTTGGGCCCAGCTTCTACTCTCCACGACCCCATGGGCCGTTCCAACTGCAGTAAAGCAGTTGATACGATGCCCTCTGACCCCCAGAAGTTGCCTAGTAAATGGGCCGCCTCCAATTTGTGCCAAAGGCGCGAGCAAGAGCGCAGTGCCAACGGCACCCGCCCTCTACAGGCGCCCCAGCGGTTGCCGAAGCCAGGGCAGCAAGTCCACAAGGGGTGAGCTTGCCAATTGCTGCCCGTCAAACAGCGTGTACAAGTATGAAACCGAGTAATGGTCGCCCCGGCATGGCGCTGTAAACAGCCCCAAAACCGCAGCTCCCCAAGCCCATGGCCAGCCAAGCAGCGGGAAACGGTGCCGCATCTAACAAGCAGCCTACACCCGTTGCCGCCGACCATGGGCGAAAATGGTGCAACCCTCGCCGCCTTGGAGCAGCCAGCAGTTGCGTTGCCCTTGTCGGAGCACAATTCAAAGGCCCTCAGTCCAGAACGAGTGGGATTTATACAGCATACGCTGCACTCAGTCCCCCGAATGGCTTTCAAAAAGCCAACCCCACGCCCAAAGCTACAACGACCTCCCACCTGTACGATTGCCCTCTGGCAGGCAATCGTTGCGGCGGGCGCCCCTGTCGCCCAAGCGCCGAATACAAGTCTGAGCACTCGTACCCAGCGACCAGTGTCAATGGCCCTCCTTAAACTGCCGTGGGTTTGCAAACCGCCGGCCGGCAACGAACTTTTCAGATCGCCGAGGTCTGTATAAATACAAAAGCGAGCAGACATGCGCAGCGCCCTACAAGCCTAAACGCCGAAGAAAACAACAGCAGCTGTAGTGCGCCCACAACGACTACCCCGAGCCGGCCTGCGCACCGCCCTACAAGCCTAAACGCCGAAGAAAACAACGGCAGCTGTAGTGCGCCCGCAACGACAACCGACTCTCCGGCCCACGGATCCTTTGCCACTGTACTCCAATTGCCCACATCAAGGACCAACGGGCGGGCTTTACCAGCA
>NW_027093987.1:32500-37500 GCF_003171515.1 Pyrenophora tritici-repentis
ATTGATATGCTTAAGTTCAGCGGGTATCCCTACCTGATCCGAGGTCAAAAGGTTGAAAGAAGCTTCATGGACGCGCGACCGCGGCTGGACAAGAGCGCAAATAATGTGCTGCGCTCCGAAACCAGTAGGCCGGCTGCCAATGATTTTAAGGCGAGTCTCGGGAGAGAGACAAGACGCCCAACACCAAGCAAAGCTTGAGGGTACAAATGACGCTCGAACAGGCATGCCCTTTGGAATACCAAAGGGCGCAATGTGCGTTCAAAGATTCGATGATTCACTGAATTCTGCAATTCACACTACTTATCGCATTTCGCTGCGTTCTTCATCGATGCCAGAACCAAGAGATCCGTTGTTGAAAGTTGTAATTGATTACATTTGTTTTGCTGACGCTGATTGCAACTGAAAAAAAGGTTTGAATAAGGTCCAATTGGCGGGCGGACCCGCCAAGGAAACAAGTAGTACGCAAAAAGACATGGGTGAATATGGCGCCAGACGGGCAAGGCAGCGAGGCCCTATCCCAGTCCGGCTTCATATTTGTGTAATGATCCCTCCGCAGGTTCACCTACGGAGACCTTGTTACGACTTTTACTTCCTCTAAATGACCGAGTTTGACCAACTTTCCGGCTTGGGGTGGTCGTTGCCAACCTCCCCGAGCCAGTCCGAAGGCCTCACTGAGCCATTCAATCGGTAGTAGCGACGGGCGGTGTGTACAAAGGTCAGGGACGTAATCAACGCATGCTGATGACACGCGCTTACTAGGCATTCCTCGTTGAAAAGCAATAATTGCAATGCTTTATCCCCAGCACGACAGAGTTTAACAAGATTACCCAGACCTTTCGGCCAAGGGAAAGAACTCGTTGGCTCTGTCAGTGTAGCGCGCGTGCGGCCCAGAATATCTAAGGGCATCACAGACCTGTTATTGCCTCAAACTTCCATCAACTTGAGTTGATAGTCTCTCTAAGAAGCCGGCGACCAGCCAAAGCTAGCCTGGCTATTTAGCAGAGTAAGGTCTCGCTCGTTATCGCAATTAAGCAGACAAGTCACCCCACGAACTAAGAACGGCCATGCACCACCACCTGAAAAATCAAGAAAGAGCTCTCAATCTGTCAATCCTTATTTCATCTGAACCTGGTGAGTTTCCCCGTGTTGAGTCAAATTAAGCCGCAGGCTCCACGCCTGGTGGTGACCTTCCGTCAATTTCTTTAAGTTTCAGCCTTGCGACCATAATCCCCCCAGAACCCAAAAACTTTGATTTCTCGTAAGGTGCCGAGCGAGTCAGAAAAAGAACATCGCCCGATCCCTAGTCGGCATAGTTTACGGTTAAGACTACGACGGTATCTGATCGTCTTCGATCCCCTAACTTTCGTTCACTGATTAATGAAAACATCCTTGGCAAATGCTTTCGCAGTAGTTAGTCTTCAGTAAATCCAAGAATTTCACCTCTGACAACTGAATACTGATGCCCCCGACTGTTCCTGTTAATCATTGCGGCGTCTCTAGAAACCAACAAAATAGAAACGCACGCCCTATTTTATTATTCCATGCTAACGTATTCGAGCAAAGGCCTGCTTTGAACACTCTAATTTTTTCAAAGTAAAAGTCCTGATTCCCCAACACGCCCAGTAAAGGGCATGAGGTTCTTCAGAAGGAAGGCCCGGCCGGACGAGTGCACGCGGTGAGGCGGACCCGCCAGCCAGACCCAAGTTTCAACTACGAGCTTTTTAACTGCAACAACTTTAATATACGCTATTGGAGCTGGAATTACCGCGGCTGCTGGCACCAGACTTGCCCTCCAATTGTTCCTCGTTAAGAGGTTTAAATTGTACTCATTCCAATTACAAGACCCAAAAGAGCCCTGTATCAGTATTTATTGTCACTACCTCCCCGAATCGGGATTGGGTAATTTGCGCGCCTGCTGCCTTCCTTGGATGTGGTAGCCGTTTCTCAGGCTCCCTCTCCGGAATCGAACCCTAATTCCCCGTTACCCGTTGAAACCATGGTAAGCCAATACCTTACCATCGAAAGTTGATAGGGCAGAAATTTGAATGAACCGTCGCCAGCGCAAGGCTATGCGATCCGTAAAGTTATTATGAATCACCAAGGAGCCCCGAAGGGCATTGGTTTTTTATCTAATAAACACATCCCTTCCGAAGTCGGGATTTTCAGCATGTATTAGCTCTAGAATTACCACGGTTATCCAAGTAGTAAGGTATTATCAAATAAACGATAACTGATTTAATGAGCCATTCGCAGTTTCACGGTATAATTGCTTATACTTAGACATGCATGGCTTAATCTTTGAGACAAGCATATGACTACTGGCAGAATCAACCAGGTAACTATCGTTCACCAGCATGCCAAGGCACGCCGGCTAAGCCCCCAAAGGAGCGGATGGTACCAGGAAGGGGGTCGCCAAAGCGTCCCCAATCACCCGCCTCGAACGCGCACACGGCGCATTTCGCTGCGGGCAACTTATTCAATTGCCCCCACTGAGTTCCCCAAGACGTGGTCCGCAACAGAGCCGGACAGGCGTCGCCGCCCGTGACCAGCCCGCTACATGTACGCCTCAAGAGGAGGAAGCCTTCGCCGACTCACGCAGCACAAGGCGCGGATTAGTCGGCGGGGCAGCCCCCAAAGGTCTAGGAGATTTTTGGCATAGCCAGCAATCCACAAACCTGAAATGGCGCCCGCTCATGGAATTGAGCAGGACTTCAGGTGTCGGGCGCAAGTAGACGGCGCAATGCCTGCGGCACCGTCAGCCTACAAGCACCCAACAGTAGCCGAGTCCTGGGCAACGCGCTGACTAGAGTTAACTTTGCCAACCGCTACCTGGGAAACAAGGCGAGCGAGTATGAAACCAAAAAGTTGCAGCAGCCGCCAATCTGCGCTGCGAACAGCACCAGACGAGCGGCTGCCCGTAAAAATAACCAAGCAGCAGAGTCTTTACCCTTTTACAGGCAAGAGTAGCCACCAGGCTTTCTACCAACCCAGTTGCCCACCTAGAGTATGACTACTTTAGGTGTGCTCCTTGTAGTATGTAGGAACGCATGTCGCTCGGCGGTTATGGGTTTGCAGATCCCCGGCCGGAAACGACGTCGGAGGTCGGCATTTTTGTATGCAAAATCGCGTAGACATGCGCAGCCCCATACAAACCAAATGCCAGATTCAACGAGATAGCTCGTTTTCGCACCCACCGCCACCATTATGCGCCCAAACACGCCGTGTTTAGGCGCAAAAGGATTGTGATGCTTATGCAATTCTTCTGAGCCCACTTGAGAGGCGGTACAGCAGGCGACGTTGTTGGCGTAAAAAGTACGCTGCGCATGCAGGCGACTAACGACAAGGCTGGGATTGCGCCACGGACCAAAGCAACGGGTTTTCTGCGTTAGTTCCCGCCATCCCCGCTGCGGGACAAATGGAATGGGAACGTGATGGCTCTCTCTCCGTATAGACTGCTTTTGCAGACTACATGGCTGGTTGGGATAGGCGCCAGCTGGACCAAACATTGGGTGGGCATCACATGATGCGGCCGCACCTGCAGCTACCGGTCTGTATAAAACCCAGGGTTTTGCTCTTTATTCCCTCGCCCATCTACCAACAATATTTACCCATCATCACAGCTACACAATCGTACCCTTGTACACTCCAAAATGGCCTGGAATCCGCACAGCAGAAATAATACCGGTCGCCCAGAAGTAGTTCCGCAGGATCGCCTGATTGGGAGTGCAAGGAGATATGAGTTGAAGGTCGAACAGCAACCTATTCGAGCGCGCATGTGTGGATTCGGCGATAAAGACCGCAGGCCTATAACGCCGCCGCCATGTATCCGCCTCATCGTCTATGACCGGATTACGGGGCGAGAGCTGGACTTCAACGACATCGACAGCACCTACTTTGTCCTCATGGTGGACCTCTGGAACCAGGAAGGTACCGCCGCTGTCAACCTAGTGCGGCATTCCAGCGCAGCTCCCACAGTCAGCATCAGCAGTAGCACAACGACCTCGTATCCGCCGCCGCCAGACCGGCAGTACGTAACAACAGCCATTCCGCAGTACGATCCACCGTACAGAATGACGACGCACATGCCGTCATATTCGCATGGCCCCGTAATGGGGTACCCGTACCCGCAGCCTGGACCGCCGGCTAGCTATCCGGCGTACGCCCAAACTTACGGCCAACCACCCCAGGCACCCATAATGCCCCCCGCACCCATGAGTTCAAACCACACGCGCAATCTTATCGGCATGAATGCCGTCAACGCTTGTCGTCTCAACGACCTCGACGGCAAAGCCGGCTTCTGGTTCGTGCTGCAGGATCTGAGCGTCCGGACAGAGGGCACCTTTCGACTCAAGCTCAGCCTCTTCGACATTGGCAGCGGCACAAACACGGTGGTGCCCGAGAGTCAGGGCCCACACACGGTAAAGGTCCTTGCCTTGCACACAGCTTCTCAGAGCAGTTTACAGTCTACTCTGCCAAGAAGTTCCCAGGTGTAATTGAGAGCACACCGCTCAGTAAGTGCTTTGCACAGCAGGGTATCAAGATACCGATACGGAAGGATGCACCAAAAGAAATAGTCAACGCAAACGAATATGAGGCGGATGATTAGAAATTAGACTACTTTTGGGTTTCATCCTTTTCTTCCGGAATCGAGCATAAATAAAGTCACAGATGGTGTCTCCTCTCGTATCCTGCTGCCCGCAACCCACTGCCCTCCCTCTGCCCACGCCCTCACCTGCGCCAAAAGAGACTGCAAACCGGCTACTATTTCAAATTAGTAGACTTGTTAATAATTCATTAATCAACATGATTGATTCCTGTATAGGTTGAAAAAGACTTACTTTATTAGGCAGCCTTTAACCTAGATGGGAATTAATAATGCTAATCCAATTAATTGTTGACAAGTCTGCAGATTAGGATCCCAAGTAGCCGGCCGCCGTCTATTAGGCCCAGGTACCCCCGCTAGAGTCTAGACACAACGTTGGGCCCAGCTTCTACTCTCC
>NW_027093988.1:0-41139 GCF_003171515.1 Pyrenophora tritici-repentis
ATAATCCGTCTCAAATTCGTCCTCGAATTCTCCAACTCCTATGACTCCACTTGGGATAACGTTGACGTCGTCAAATGGTCGGTCATTGAAGCCCTTGCGGCTTGCATATGCGGTAATCTGATGGCTCTTCGTCCGCTTGTCGACAGAGTCATGCCAACCATACGCTCAGTCGTCAGCCCTTACCCCTGGGGACTACGTCAAGCCTGTGAGAAGACTCCCAGCGGACTCGAGAGTCATGGCTGCTCGGATAGTAGCGATACGTTCGCCAACCGAAAGTTTCTACCAACTCGGACTGTACTGAACTAAATGAGATGGCTGTAAGAGGTTCGAGAGAAGATGATCGGAAAAGACTGGTGACCCGGTGATTGCGGGATATATTGAGAGCGAAACAGAATCAAGAGTGGCGAATAGTATTGCATACGTTAATGATCATGACCCCGAGTTACGTGATACTACCTGAAATTCAGATTCCGAGCCCTGTTCATGTGATGGTTGATTATCTACATAATCGTGATGACTTATTCATGAGCTAAGTCAGTAGTGGAGCATATTGTAAACGGTTTAGTCTCCGCTCGTAGCTACCTCAACTCTTTCCCCGTGTGGATAGAGGGATGCTGACTTGTTCTACTTCGCTTCTATGTTGACCAGTAGTACTGGCGTATGCAGATGAAATGTACGCGCAAGAAGTTCAATGGTTGCTGCGATTTGAGGCGATGAAAGAGGACTAGTCTCCGGAGACTCAGGCCTCCAACTAACCCAGATTTGGCTCTACGAGTTCTGCGAGGGGCACTGAACCACAACAAATTCGCAAGTCACACGGTACTCGAAAGCGCGCTTAGGTCTGTGGTCTTTAATCGCTCTCTTGTTGGCAAAATATTTCTCAGTGGAAATCGACATCACGACACGGTCATGATCCCTTCCCATGCTTGACGAAATATGTGTTCTGTGCGCGGTGACTTGAACCAAAGAACCTCCTCGAGACTGAGAGCGGTTTCGTCCATGTCTGCAGACTCATATAACTGGCAAAGAGTTCTGCTTCTGTTGTAAACCAGGGATGATGTGGCGTTCCGTATGAGGCTACGATGCCGACAAATAATATCCATAGAAGCAGTGGCCTATGGTGAATCATGAATAGACCTGGGACACTTTCAATATTATCCCTGAGTTTCGAAACTAAGCTCCACTGTAATTCTGCGTGCGAGAAATAGGTTGTACCGTGGATGTTAAGCATGTAGAGAGCCGTAGCGTGCCGACATACATGGGCAAATCGTTTTTAAATCGTTTTGGCAAACCTTAAAACGTTAACGCGTTTAAGCAAAAATCCTTATAACGTTAAAGCGTTTAACGATATAAACGATATAAAAACGATATAAGATACATCATGCCAAGACCGGGTTATGTCCATTCTAGAATCTCCTCTACCTCATCCCCTATCATCTCTGCTTCGTCATCTTGCTCTGGTTCCATTGGTAGACCCATTCCGTTGAGAGAACACGGTTTTATGTGGCCTTCCCTAAGCCAACTGCCAATGCACTCGATCTTCTCAATGTTGGCGCAAGTGAGCAGACTCCGCAACAATCAATCGGATCGGCATGATTGATTCCTATCTAGGTTAAAGGCTGCCTAATAAAGTAACTCTTTAACCTATATAGGAATCAATCATGTCGATCGATTGATTGTTGCGGAGTCTGCAAGTGAGCCTCGACCGATCCCATGAACAGGTTCTTCTTGCACCTGAGAATGTTCTCTCTGGCTCGGACGACTCTGCAGCGATAGAAAGAATAGAGATAGCCATGTTGCTTAGCCTAGGGTAGCGCTGCCGTTGCTCCGATCGGCACCACCATTCAAGAGGGCTACAGTCGATTTGTATTACTGGACTTTCTGCGAAAATTTTAAGATCGTCGCTGTTTGATTGATCTGCCGCCGCAACTGACATCTGTTGTAGAATCTGATCGAGAACGGCACCGCGTTGCTTTAAAGGAGGAGCCATTTGTTGAGAAGCTGTAGGGCTAGCTAAAGGCAAAGCGTCCTTAAACTCATTCACCCAAAAGTTTTGAGCAGCGTTAATAGCTGGTTCGTACCATTCGGCTGGCCAGTTCTTCTTGAGATATGCTGCTCTACTTGCGGGATTTAGAAGAATAGCGGAAGCGTACACCGGAACCTGATCAGTCATGTTGTAGTACTTCTCAAGTACGAACCAGCCCATCTCGATCGATCGAACCATGCGAAGGTCCTCATTTTCATCTTTAGAGTAATGTATCTATAAAGCTGTTAACCGAAGACTTAAAGTTCGGATAACACGTTAATGCTTACCTTTTGCTGCTCATAGTGGACTAAAAGAGAGTCCATAATCAAAAGAGATTGAGAGATAGACGATTTATCTCCCTCCGCGTATAGCGTTGCTGATGCAAATGGTTGTAAAAATGTATGTGCTTTTTGTAGTATATCCCAGTCGTCAGAAGTAAGACGGATCTCGTTAAGGTGTTTCTCGTTATCGTGCATAAAGACCTTAATTGCAGCCATCTTCTTAATAGCCCGATCCATAACTGAGTACCATGAAGACCACCGAGTCTGATTGTCAATCCCTAAGCGGAGGCCTACCTTGCGATCCCACTCTGCTGCATGTATACTTGAGTTGCGCAGCCAGACACATAGTTGATGTAATTTGCGTAGTGTAGAGATGTTCTCAATACCACAAAAGTCCTCATCAACAGACCCATGGCTATCAACGCTGCGTCTTCGGCGAGACAACCTTTGTCTCTGTGAGGTTTGTGGAACAGCTTGGGCTTGGGCTCTAGGGTTTCTCTGTCGAGAAGTAAGAACGCTTGAAAACTCTTGTCAGATTAGATAAGATATTGCACAAAAGTGATGGATGTTTATGATTTATTTGTTCTTGTCTCTGTTCTAAGGTGCGCGCTGAGAGTTTTGTTCTGCTAAGACGCTAACCCGTTATTAGCTAGCGGTGTCGGCACTTTCGGCTCGACACGCCTGCTATCTGACACACCCCCTCAGCTTGGAAGGCATATTGCAAGCTGCATAAACTGGTTGATCGATCCTACATAATGAGGCCTTCCAGTTGCTCTTGCACCTCCTTGAGCTCAATCTCTCTGAGCGGGGCTTCTTCGCGCTCGACGAGTCCCAGTTGATCAAGGAACCTGGCCCATTTATTGGCTGGCAGTGGCTTTGTGAACCCGTCTGCGATCATGTTGTCAGACGGCACATACTCTACCTTGATCACCTTTCGGGTAACCTCCTGTCGTAGCCAGTGATTGTGTATGTCAACGTGCCGAAGCTTTGTTTGCAATTTGGCAACGTCTTCATTTACTAGACGGATCGTCTGAGTATTGTCGCACTTGATTGTGATAATTGGATTGCTTAGCTTTACCTGAAGCTCTTTTAACAACCGCGACGTTAAGATTGCCTCCTTAGCAACTTGTGATAGGGCAAGCAGCTCTGCTTCTGTTGTTGATGTTGTCACAGTATCTTGCTTGCTTGCTCTCCAGGCGATGAGTCCTCCGAACAGCTTGATTGCGTATCCCTGCGAGCTTTTCCTGTCCAGTGTGTTGTCTGCAAACGACGCGTCACTTGCTACCTCGAGGCCATCGCCTCTACCGAGTTCGAGGGCTAGGGATTCTGTTTTCTTGAGATACAGGAGCACACGGTCTGCAGCGTCTTGGTGTTCTGTACTTGGATTGATTAGGAAGCGAGCAAGTCGTGATGTTGCAAAGGCTATGTCGGGTCTTGTTGTGACTGCAGCGAATAGAAGCGATCCAATCTTGCGTTGGTACTTGTTGACTTCAGCTGGTGCTGCGAGTCCTTCTCGTGGTCGGAGTTCGATGCCTGACATTGGCGTATCATGCCTTACATTTTGGTGGTTGATGAGTTGACTGATTTTGTCGACGTATGCAGCTTGAGATAGCTGTATGGTCTTCTGCTTGCGATTGCGCATAACCTCTACACCGAGAAACCACTGTAAGTTGTCTCCTCCCGTACAAGCGTATTTTTCTTGGATCCAGTTGATGGCCTTCATGGCCTCTGATTCTTGCTTTGAACGGTACGCAACGATGATGTCGTCCACATAGAAGAAGATGATAACTCCGTCTTTGATCATGCAGCATGGCTCCTGTGGTATTTGTTGAAACCCTATCGAAGCAAGAGTTGCGGTGAATTCTTTCTGCCACAGTAATGGTGAGATCCGGAGCCCGTAGAGTGCCTTTTGCACTTTGAGTAGAGTGCCAGGCTTCTGATATCCTTTTGGCATCCTCATGTATATTTCTCTGTCGATTGCAGCATGCACAAAAGCATTAGTGACGTCGTATTGTTTCAGCTCAAGATCGTATTTGGCGGCGATTGCCATAAGCATTCTGAATGAGCGTCCTGCCAATGTTGCTGCGTATGTGTCTTGGGAGGTGATGTTGCGTTGTTGGTCTCCCCTTACTACCAATCTTGCCTTGCATTTGATGAGGCGGTGATGCTTGTCGAGTTTGTAGGTGTATACCCACATACAGTCTAGGATCTGGTGCCCTGCTCGTTTGACTGGTGATGCTTGGACCTCAGTCCATGACTTCATTTGTTGGTGACTCCGAAGGTGTGTCTTTTCTGCTTCCTTGAACATTTCGTATAGTGGATGGTCTTCCAGCTTTGAGTATGCTGTTGGGAGTGGCGGTAGCTGGTTACGATGGGGCTTGATTCCCTTGGATAGTAGTCTCTTCACCTGAGCCTTGTCGATTGACTTTCCTTCGTGTTGACCAATGTGTCCTGATTCGGTGCCGGCCATGAATGCGGCTGCCCATGGACTGGTCATTGATGTTGATTGGTTGGACATGTTCGTCATATCCTCGTTGTTCACCTCTCCTTGAACTAGCAAGGCCACAGGTGGAGGAGTTGGTGGCGGGGTTAGATATGCCTCTACCACCTTCCTTCCTTGGTGGTATCTGGTTTTCTGAGTGCGCGGGCTCTCTTCCTGCGTCGTATCGTCCTCGTAGAACGTCTCGGTTTCTGCTTGTTGGCTCTGAGTACCTGGGAGTTCGACTGTTCTCACCCACGTTGCGATTTCCTCTAGGGTGTTGTGCATGAGATTGTCCATCAGGTCCTCAGTCTTGCCATTGAAGATTGTTTCTTCGTCAAACACTACGTCGCGAGTGCTGATTACCTTTGCCATAGATGGGATCCATATGCGGTAAATGTTCGTCGACTGGTATCCCACTAGGTATCCAATCCAGGCCTTCGGATCTAGTCTCTGTAGCCTGGACTTTCCTCTGTGGGTGTCGTCTGTCATTGCGAAAGCCTTACACCCATATGCTTTTAGGTGAGCTTGATTTGGTTTTCGAGGTCCGGTGACTATGCCGTTCATGGCAGCTGCGTGTGTATAGAATATTTCGTATGGTGTCTTCCAATTGTTTGGGTAATTTGGCGTTCGATTGTATAGGTATACCGCCGCTCTGGTAGTTTCTGGCCAGAGTTCCCATGGAAGGTTTGCATCCAGTCGAATTGCGCGTGCCTTTTCTTTTATAACACCCCCTGAGCGCTCAGCTCCTCCGTTTTGAGCTTGAGTATCTAGAGCGGAGGGCTCGAGTTTGATTGATAGGGACGTGCACCATTTTTCGACCTCTTGTTTGACGGTAACGATCTCGTTGTCAGTCTCGATGACTTTGACTGTGATGTTGAATTGTTTCTTCATGAACTGGACGAAGAGGCCTAGGAGGCGAATGATTGAGCGAGCCGGTCTGTTGTCCTTGAAGTAGAAGTCCCATGTGTATCGGGACCGTCGGCAAGTGATCAGCATTTGGCTCTTCTCCTTGGTGAAACTGCCGTCCTCATACTCATGGAAGTCGATGGCTACCCTTTCACCTGGCCCTTCGTCGTTCAGTCTAGGCGTCCTGCGTATTTGTCGTTTCGATTTTGACCTGCCGCAGGCGTCACACTCCACGGTGGTGATGCCCTTGATCCTCACCCCCTCAGATTGCTGCACGAGGTGCTCGATCGCGGATGGCCCGGGATGTCCGAGTCGTTTGTGCCATAGTATGGCAGTAGCCTTTTGTGGTGATCGTTTGGCTCGATTCATACGCACATGAAAGGCTGAAGTTGATGTAGTAGGTGGCTCGATAACCCATTGCCCATAGTGTTCCGATAAGGTGGCAATGGTTGAACCATCCCATCGCCGTAGGCTTGTCGGGTCTCCTCGATTGTCCCACCATATACCTTGTCTTCGGAGCAGCCTGAATGATACGAGGCTGCAGAGGAAGTCTGGGCACCAGGCAACATTGCTTAGGTGTAGAATTTGTTTGCCCTGAGCCCCCTCTGCCGTCACCTTGACTGCTCCGTATCCTTGTATCCAAACCCTTGAGTTGCCAGCCCAAATGTAATCTCCCATCGCAGGCGGGCGTACGTCTTCGAGCCTTGAGAGGTTGTTGCAGATGTGCGTCGTCGAGCCAGAATCCAGGATGAATGCATCCTTTAATGGGTATCCTTGATTGCTCGCATTGAATGCCGCTTTCATCATGCCCTCGTCCAGCCTCGAGATCTCGCGTCCATCTAGTCAATCAGTGACTGAGTCCGGTGTTTGTGATGTCTTGATGTAGGGTGTAATCGATCGTGATGCCGTAGTTAGGCGTGGTCGCTTCGTTTCCAGGTTTGTTTCCTGTATTATTCTTTGTAAGTCTGCATCATGCTGAAGTTTGTACTGTACCAGCTTTGTGATGTGTTTGTTCGGTTTGAACCAATCTGGGGTCTCCAAAGTTGGGTTGACATAGTAGCAGCTACTGATGTCATGGCGTTGTTCACAAGCAGGACATATATCGCCAGCTTCTGCTGTATTCCTTTTCTGGAATTGCTTGGACTTGTTGCCAGGTGCATTCATTTTGCGTTTGTTTGTTTGCCTTTGGTTTCCCTGGCTAGGGTTGGTAGATGGCGCTCTAATTTGCACACTTGAGGCGTCCCCCTGTGTGTTCGAGTCGGATTCACCGCTCGCCGCGTAGGCTGCTTCACCCGTCATAAAGGCACTTCTTGATTTGCCTCGTGTTGGGTGAGCTAGGCTCATATGTTCGCGGAAGAGTTTCATCATCTGCCTTCTTTCTATATTGTTCCGGTCGCTTCCCGCTCCAGTGAATGTTGCCATCCATGCTGGGGCAATCTTAGAGACTGCTTTTAGGAAGTCGTCCACAACCAGCTTGCTTTGTATCACGTCCCCTATCTTTAGGGCTTCGGCGCGAGTTGCAGCTTGGTCGTATTCGCTGAGCCATGATTCCCAATTTTGCGGGCTTCTCATAGGTCTCAAGGAATCGTGGTACCTCTCTCGTACCCTTCTGATCTCATCGTCGAGGTCTACTCCAACTGCTACCTGGAGGTTTGTGATCCAGGTGCGGAGAGTTCCATGTTCCTCAAAGCAGCTCACTTGGAGGTGTGGGCTAACTGTTGCATTCAGGTGTCTGATCATTGCCGCAATGTTTGTGCGTTCGTCTCGATAGTTTCGTTCGCGTATTTTGTATGATTCAAAAACCATCTTGAATTCCCTTGAGTCCCCATCGTATGCCTCCTTCCCCTCCGCTGAGAGTTCTGAGTATCGAGCTGGTATGGCTGGAGTTTGAACAGCAGGGTTGACTATGTCAACTGTATCTTGTGTAGGCGCTCGGGCATTGGCTCTCGCGGTTCGTGTAGAGGAGGATGGAGCTGATGATGTATTTCTCAGAGCAGCGGCTGGTTCATAGTCGGATACGAGTGGAGGGAGAGGTTCGGTCGGCTTTGTACGAGGCTGTGTGTTGCCCGCTGGATCTACAATGTCCCAGATCTCTAGGGCTTCGCATTGCATCTTGATTTGGCGGTACCAGGGGATCCATTTGCTCGAGTCGGTTAGGATAACTGTCGCGTCCCTCTGGTTCTGGTTTATCGTCATTATTGCGTGTTCGTTGCTCTTTATAGAGGCAGTGAGACTCTTAATTGTCAGATTAGATAAGATATTGCACAAAAGTGATGGATGTTTATGATTTATTTGTTCTTGTCTCTGTTCTAAGGTGCGCGCTGAGAGTTTTGTTCTGCTAAGACGCTAACCCGTTATTAGCTAGCGGTGTCGGCACTTTCGGCTCGACACGCCTGCTATCTGACAACTCTGCGAGAAGCTCTTCCCCCATAACATCCGTTACGGCGTCGAGAGCAGCGGTAAGAGCCTCCTTAGAGGATGCAAGCAGGAATGCCTGCAAGGATAAATTGATAATATGACCGATACATCGGATACGGCGCTCTTTAGCAGTAAATTTAACCTTGTTAATATTAGCACCATCGCGTAACTTAAGCAGCGAAGGCCGATTTTTATATTAAAAGCCATGCTTACGTTGTGCTTAGTTCGAAGGAGGGTTTCAAGATGCTCCAAACAGGTATCGTTAGATGTTGCGTTATCACCCGTATGCCAGCCAACTCTAGACTGTATCCCATATTCCTCGAGGGTTTGAAGAAGTAAGTGCGCTTGCTGTTCTCCAGAGTGGCTGTAACGACATTCTGGCAGTCCTAAAAGAGCCTTCTGAAGCTTATATTCGTGATCGACCCACTGTGCGCATACAGCAAGGAGAGATGAACGGAACGGTGATGTCCAGAGATCGGTTGATATGTGGATAGGACTCACAGCCGTCGATAAGCTGCCTTTAATTACATGGCCTTTATAAAGCTGATAATTCGAGGCGATAAGACGTACGGCTGTACGTCGACTTGTGATAAGCTGGTCTTCAATAAATGGATTGCAAGCAAGCGCTAGATCCCTCATTTCAGACCATTCGATTGATGAAAAGGCTATTCGACGTCGAGTCAGAAGACCGACAAGCGCATCGCGATACCCTTGTTCATTGAAGGCGTTGCGGATAATTGTCTGATCAGAGACAGTCCTAAACACTGAAGTGATAGCTGGTTGCGACGACGAAGAAGAAGTTTGCGAGGGCTGAGAAGACTCTGACGTTGTATGATATGCTAGAACATGGTGGATAGAGTTTACTCGGTGACTGCTAAACCATGAGCGACAGCGTTTGCACACATACTGCTTTTTCAAACGCTGGCGCTTTGCATTGCTGGTGTTACAGACAGTTTCGGTTCGTATAACAGCGTCAAAGTGTGGCGGCGTTGCGGGTCTTCGCGACGGTGGCGTTGATATCGCACTTGCTGACAAGGTATTCGATGACATAACGATAATAGATGCTATAGATAATGGATTTGTTGAGATTTCAGGTTAGTGGGAGTGGTTGCAGAGTTTTTGAGATGCAAAGGTGGGGTGCTTGGCGCCAAGCCTCTTATAGCGTTTTTAAATCGTTCACGCGTTTAAGGATTTTCTTAAACGCGTGAACAGTTTAAGCTGTTAAAGCGTTTTAAAACGTTTTAAGCTAAAACGTTTTACGCAAACGCGTTAAGCTGCCCATGTATGCGTGCCGAACACATTGAGAGGTCTCCAATATGTTAGGAGAGCGTAGATCTGCTGTTGAAGACGGAAGAAGAAGTTTGTGCAACACAAAACAAGTGAGGTCGTGAAGATCGGTTGTCGACAAGTGGTGCTGGCGAAACAGATTGCGGAGCCGAAAGAATACGCCTCCTACTAGAGGGTCAAGTTGCAGATCGACCAGATATGGCGGAATTTGATCCTGGGAAGTCGTTGCTTCAAGCCACTGTGGAATGGGAGCTATCGCGTCTCCAACACTAAAATCATCTTGCACGTCGAATTGCGGAATTTGTGTGAGTATCAATAATACCCTATCATATAATGTTAGCAGCTAAGGGAACCTCAACCTTCTCATGGAGGATACATACCAAGACACCATGCGCGCTGTGAGTGGACTAGTGAGTTTCAATAGCTGTATACCTCCTCTGGATTGCACCATTCCCTTGACACCATCAATATGCATTTTGGCGGCATCGATGTGACGTTTGCCATACTGACATGATGAGTCAGCCAATTTTGCAAAGTCCTCTCGAGCTCTAAACAAGAGGACATACCTCGATAGCGGCCAGGGTGACTACGGAATCCATGGTCTCGTCTTTGTATCGCAGCAACGGATTCTCTACGCGCTGTCTCACCAATGATACAGAGTCATTCATCAGGATTTCCGAGTTCAAGAAACCCCTCTGGGCCTTCAACTCCAGATCCAAACAGGCAGTTTGGAGAGAGACATGGAATAAAGCTGGGTCACCGAGCGCGAGTGGCCACCATGACACGACGAACGGGTTGGATGACATGTCCGGATCCAACGGGTAGTATTGAAACGTGATATCCGAGAGGACTAGTAGTATTTGTCTAAGCTAAAATAGGTTGTCTTACATTCGGGAGCACTTACAATGTTGCATAAGTTGCTGTACATAGGCTCGCGGTAGTCTCGTGTTCGGATACGAGTCAAACGGATCGAAAGAATTGCTTACTATAGTCTCCTGAAACATATCAAACGGTAAAGCAATACTGCCATCATTGGCAGCCTTTCCTGAGTAGGTAGTCGAATTCGGCCCGGTGGACGTGGACGTTAGCGGCTCATTCGCGTAGACACAGTCGGTAGCCTTCCTCTTCAGACATCGTGTGCACGGCACGCGAAGATCGCAGCTTGCCTTTGCTTTTGCGCAACGATCACAGGATCTCCTAAGCGTCCGGCGCATCATGGATGGGATGAAACGTTTGTGGAGAAGACAGCGTTCGTGGGTGGTAGTTGCCGGCCGGCCCATTGAGGATAGCGTCGGGGACGGCGCAGGCTCCTACTGTCTTGGCGGTCGACAGAACGTGCCATGGGAGGGCAAAACAACACATCCATCTATCCAACTTTTTACCAGGTAAATCCTCCAAGAGCGGCTTACTGTCTCACCTCGTCACGATGTCAACTCAACATTGAATGCGGCCAGTAAACGACCCGCGCACCAGAGCCCAACTCAGTGATCGGAATGGTCTGGTCTGACTTGGTCTTGGTCTGGTCTAGACCGCCAAGACTTGGTCTGGTCTGGCGATTTTTTGAGACCGTGGTCGGACCGGTCTAGATGATCGGACCGGTCCGGCTATAAATAGGTCCACGTGACTAGATCTTAGACTAATCTAGCCAGAAAATTTAGCACAATATGAGTCATTAAGATCAAGGTAAGTCTTCTACTTACATAGAACAATCAAGTCCTTAACAACCTACTTATATACTATTGTTATGGAGCCTTCAACACCAACCTCACCGTCCCCATCGAATATTATAAGACTAGATTTAACGTCTCTTACTCCATCTCCTATCCCCACGTCATCACCCACCCCTATACTATCACCCACTCCTATTCAATATCACGAATCTCCAGATGAGTTCGTGCAGGGCGGTATCACGTACGTGAAACGTGCAATAATTGCAAGGAAGGATTTCCGTCAAGGTACATCACACATCTGGAAGTACGGACTCCAATACATTCGAGATAGCGATAAGAAAGAGGTGTATTACTGCCATGAGTGCAGGGTTGGGAAGAGCAAGCAAGAGTTGTTTGTCATCAATGGCACTTCTAGGATCCGGAATCACCTGGAACAGAAGCACCAGATTGATCCCCAGAGTGGCATCAAGCGAAAGGGTTCTGTACGGAAGTCTATAATCGACCAGCAAAAGGATGGGGCTGCTTCCAGCACCTTTTTCTAGAAGGAGTCAGTAGAGAAGTTTAAAGAGCTTCTAATTCGTTGGATTGTGTACTGCCATATCGCCTTCTTTCAATTAGAGAACCAGTACTTTCGTGAACTACTCCTCTTTTTAAATCCGGCACTACTCAACCACCTCCCGAAGGCTGCGAAGACTATCCGAAGCTGGGTAATGAATGCATTCATATCGAAGAAGCAACAGCTTAGGGAGGACCTACACCATTCACGGAGTAGGATCTCTATCTCCTTTGATCTCTGGACTTCACCAAACCCTTACGCTATCCTAGGCGTCGTCGCTATGTGGATTGATACTACCGGCATGCGACGTGTTACCGCTTTAGGTATGCGACGTATATACGGCGAACATACTGGAGAGAATCTTGGATCGGTGGTCCTTGAATTGCTGGAAGAATACGACATTAGCGGAGATCAGATTGGATACTTTATGCTGGATAATGCCTCGGCAAATGATACCGCTGTTGAGTTTATACTCAAGGATCTCTGCCCATGGATGAAGTCAAAACAACGTCGTCATCGCCGGCTGCGTTGCTTGGGCCATGTCATCAACCTCTGTTGCCAGGCGTTCCTTATGGGGCGAAACTGTGAGAAGTATCTTGCGAAGCTGGAGAAGCATCATCAACGTGGCGACTATACGAAGGTGGAAGAGCTCTGGAAGAAGTTCGGATGTTTGGGTCGTCTTCACAACCTGGTGCGATACATCAGGCTTACTCCACAACGGCGTGAGGAGTTTGCTACAATTATTATCGGCGGAGATCTTTCGCAATTCGACGGGCTTGAGCTTATCCAGAACAACTCGACCCGCTGGAACTCATGGTTTTATTCGATTACACGTGCATTAAATGTTCGAGAACGTTTAGAGCTCTTCTCGGCTCGTCATGTACCTGGAAAGGGCTCCGTAGGGATCGCGAACTTTAAGCTTGATGGACAGCACTGGTTTGAGCTTGAAAAGATTGAACTCGCTCTCAAAGACTTCTATGCTGCAACTTTGCTTTCTGAAGGTAAGAAGACGTCACTTGCGGACTGGTTTTCAACTTTGGACTGCCTTCTCCGGGAGATAAGCGAGACGAAGGATCACTACCACGACATCCACACTGAGGACGATAACAACTTTACATGGAAGTACCTTCAAGGCTGCGCTGATGCTGCTTGGTTAAAGTGCGTTGAGTACTATAACAATCAGCAGCTGAATTGGCAAAATCGATTCCCTGAAGATACTGACCTTCCACCGGCATATTATGCGGCTCAAATCCTTGATCCATATCGCAAGTGGGGATGGTTCAGGCAAGAGTGGGTTCTTCATGGCGACGAAGAGAAGAAGAGGTGGTTTGAAAACGCACAATTAGCGGTGAAGCATCTCTGGGAGACAGAGTATAAGGGAAGGTACCCTGTCGAGATGCTGCCACCACCAGCCAGGAAGGAGAGAGATCCTGACCCAGCATTTGATCGCCAGCGGGAACATAAGCGCATTCGAATAGACGCTCCAGTTTCTACAACTGATTTGTATGAACAATACATCTCTACTGACCGGCTTCATAACGAAGAGGCAGGTTGCAATGAGGCTATTGCGTACTGGCTATCTCGCTACGACTCCCAACGAGATCTCGCTCGCTTCGCTCTAGACATGTTTGCGATCTCGCCTATGTCGGATGAATGCGAACGTCTTTTTAGTAGCGCGAAGCTTACTATCGTCGATCGCCGTGGTAGGCTGAAGGCAGATATTATAGAAGCGTGCGAGTGTCTCCGGGCCTGGTATGGAAAGCCCCAAGCTGAGGGGAACAGCGATATCGAGGATAGTGAGAACGAAGACGACTAGATTGACAGTCAGTAGTAAAACACATTTCCTCGGCTTCCTTCTTTGCTTCAGCCTCATTCTTGGCGGTCTTGTTGGTCGGACCGGTCTGGTCGGACCGGTCCTTATGTAAGCACCTGGTCTGGTCTGGTCTGTACCCTCAGACCAGACCAGACCAGACCATTCCGATCACTGCTTGTGCGAAAGGAATGGTAAGCAAAGCCACGACATACACTGTCATCAAGGGAAACAGCAATTCCTAACATTACCAAAGGGGATCATTGCCTCGGGCCGAGAAACTGGACTATATCGATGCCGTTCACTGTCTTGCCAAATTGCCGTCAAAAACTCCTGCTTCCATTGCGCCTGGCGCAAAGAGTCGACTCGACGATCTTGTCGTGACTCACATTCAGCAAGTTCATACTATTCACGGAACAGCAAACTTCCTGGCCTGGCATCGGTATTACGTTTGGGCGTTTGGAAAGATGCTTCGCGAGGAATGCGGCTACAAGGGTCACCTACCATACTGGAACTGGGCTCACTATGCGCACGACCCCACGAGCGGCCCATTGCTGGATGGCAGCGACACCAGCTTGTCCGGAGATGGATCGTACCTCCCGGGGAGGAATTACTCGTGTATCGGGTCGACTACGGAAGGGTGCCAAGTTCGCCTCTATCCTGGTTCCGGAGGTGGCTGTGTTACCTCTGGTCCTTTCAAGGAGTAAGTTTTCTTCCTAAGGCACAACACGCTGCATGCGGCGAATTTGTTATCTAACATGCCTTTGCAGCTGGACGATCAACATGGGCCCGCGTGGATCCCTGATGAACGAGTATCTAAAGCCAAACCCGCAAGCCGATGGCATGGGCTATAACCCGCGCTGCCTTCGTCGCGACATCAATAGGGTAGCTGCCAACGCGACCAATGACTTTGAGGTCTCTTCTCTCATCAAGGGGAACAAAGACATTGCCAATTTCCAGGACGACTGCCAGGGTCGATTTGAGCAAGGTCTCATGGGCGTACACGCTGCTGGCCACTACCAGATTGGTGGAGACGCTGGCTCGGATATCTACAACTCTCCTGCAGATCCGACTTTCTTCCTGCATCACGGAATGATTGATAGGGTGTGGTGGACGTGGCAAAACTTTGACATTGAGAGCAGACAGTATGCCATCGCTGGTCAAACTTTGCTGGGCGGTGGTGGGCGGAATGGCACGCTCGACGATATCATCTCTTTGGGTGATTATGTTGGTGCACCCAACATTACTGTGCGGGAAGCTATGAACACCCTCGACGGGCCGTTTTGCTATATATATGCCTAGATATAGCCAGTCATGACAGGGGGATGAACGAATGCTTTGGTTGATTCTAACAAGTACCAATCTTTTTTTATGTAATTTAATACCATATTGCGAGTATACAAAAATTTAACGTTTCAAAGTCCACTCACATCCAACCTTGCAACTCTCCCACCCGATCCACTAGCCCAGCAGACGTCCTTTGAAACACACTCTACAGCATCAAATGTCCCATTGCCAATACCCATCCAATTCCTCCCCCATCAACAGTGAAGTCGCTCCCACTCGTCCCGACTGCAACTGCCATCTGCCGCCTGCCCGGAACCCAACTAGCACCCGAACGATAACCGGCCGGAAAAGACGATGCCCTATTCCAAGTAACCCCACCATCGTTCGACCAAGACGCCGAGGCATTATTGGCATTCGGCTTTTCAAAGTCTCCGCCCACAGCAACACCATGCCAAGCATCACGGAACCTCACGGAGAAGACGCCTGCCGCGGCGCCTCCGGCAATCCTCGAGTCCGAAACGTTCCACCCGCCACTCACGCCATCCGACGTGGTGGTGGTGTAGAAGATACGTCCAGGATCCACTCCGCCTGTAGTGACATACCACCGGCCCGCCGCAGCCTCAACGCACGTGCCACTCGCTGCAAAGCCAAACTCCCCCGGTAGTGCTGCGGGCATGCTACTATTGGAAACGACTGACCAGTGCGCCCCACCGTCCCATGTCTCGAGTAAACGGAATTTTCCATCTACAGGGTCGCTCATAGCGACGCCGTGGCCCTGTCGCCCCATTCTCTTCTCAAAAGCCATGCAGTCGTAGAATGCAGCTGCATTATCATTGACAAATGTGTTTTTCCAATTGACGCCGCCATCGGAAGTCTGGTAGATGCGCGATAGGTTTCCCTCGCCAATGGACAGAATGACGGCTGCGGAAGCGGAGAAAGCTTGGATATCGCGGAACTCGAAGTTTGAGGCGTTTTCGGACGCCAAGGGCGGAGAGACGTTGGTCCATGAAAGGCCGGCGTTGGTGCTGCGGAGTACGGTACCGGCAGTGCCTGATACCCAAACAACGTCCTCAGAGATGGGTGAAAGTCCGCGGAATTGACTCGTGCTGTTTGTTGGCGTGAGGGTCCATGAGAGAGGCCTGTGCGGAAGCTTGGGATAGGCAACTACGAGCGAAGTAACGGATACCAAGACTGCGAGTAGCTGCATCGTGAATCATGAAATCAATGTTGGGGTGACCCTTGGACAAGTCACGAGAAAAAGAACTGGGGTTCTGCAGGTACTTGTATACCTGCTGTGCTAATAGTTGCCCCACTTTAGCGAACGGTATTTAGCCTATATAGGAAGGAGCGATGCGGGCTCCCCAAAGGAGAAAGTATCGACCCTGGCCTTGGTGATAGTGAGCCCTTCCAAAAATGTACTGTATCTGAGAGGTCAATTTGGAGGTAAAGGTTATAAGACATCCCGAATCCATTCATTTTCCAACGCTATTGTTTCATTGCGGCTTCGGTAGCCTTCAAAGCCCCAACTACAGCGAAACAAATCATGGGTGTAATTGCGTAACTGATCTATTGCATGTTAGTCTGGGTAGTACGACCCAAGATGCCCATGTACTTACAGTCAGGAATTTCGCGACAGTCATCTTCATGGTCTCCGCTGCGCCCGTCACATCCGTCAAGGCGACCAATATCATTGCCGGCGGTCCAGTCGGCATCAGCATCATCGTAAACCAGAGCATCGGATCAGTATCTAGCAACTTGGTCTTAGACGCAATTGCCCAGATAAGCGGGATACTTATCCTGATAAATGTTAACATATGAGATGCTCAGCTGTTTAGCACAATACGTACAAAGGCCAAATCACGAATCTCAACAAGCCGACTAGTACCAAGCTAGACTTGTGCACATCGCCGCTATCCTCACCGCGCTTCATGCGTAACATACTCGTGCTGAGTTTTACCCCGACAACGATAATTTGCATGGATGCGAAAAGCTCGCCTACATTCTTGATGGATGTGGTAAGCCAAGCGTTGAAATAACCACCTTCATGGCTAGGATTGAAAAAGAGGCGATGGAGAGCTGGGGTTAGACCAATGATAGTGCCAACGACAGCACCCAATAGGGGTGCATTAGCAAACTGCCATGTGATGTCGAGTACCTCCTGGAGCCAAGGCGGCAAGCCGTTGTACCAGTCCCGCGTCTTAAGATACCCCTTCTTTTCAATACCATTGGTAGCTTTGACAATTCGATGTGGAAGGAGCGAAGTCTCCTCATTCACAATCCCGTCCGGTCCACGCTCGATATCACCGCTTTCACCAACCGCTTGTTCATCATGTCCGTCCGTGTCATTATCTCCCTCATGGTCGTCAGGTACGTCCTCGTCACCTGGTCTCAGCAGCCTAGGCCCAAGCGCAAAAGTAAGCGAATCGTTGATCATGGCGTTCACCAAAAAGTATGACTCGGCACGATACATTGCTGCGCTTGCCGACTCTCCATTGATCAGTATCGAATCGAGAATATGCGTCTGTTTCAGCGATTGTATAAGAAGAAGCGGTAGCGAGGTTGTATTGTTGAAAGCTACGGCTGGCGCTACCCAGTTTGGGAGCTTGAAGAAGCGCGTAAGGAGGCGACCGATGAGGATGGAGAAGAGCGGATACGATATTGACCATACTGGTTTTCTTTGTAAGTACCGTGCCCCCTGAATATCCAAGAGCGCAATGAACTTACTCAAGATAGGTACATATCGAACTCCGGTATCTTGATGCAAGTTTGATCCGATCTTATATATTAACAATGCAGGTAGAAACATGCGAACGCATAGCTTCGACACCTCTTTTGCCGAGCTCGGCGACAACAGATTACATTGCGCTGCAGCAACGCCAAATCCGATCGTCAAGAGAATTGAAATCGAAGCCTGTATCGCACCCGTGAATGGTGGAAGGAGTTCAGAAACGGAAATACCCATGGTGAGAAGATCAACGTCGAGTATGGTGTGCTAGAAGGGCGGCTGTGTGGTGGATGATGCGAATCGGTACACTAGTGTTCTTGGACGACGATGAATGCTCAACTGGGCCTTAAGTACGGGGCCAGGGAAGCGGATCCTACCATTGCCATCGCTGCTGTCTCACACGCGACACAAGCCGCGTTCTTGGACAATGACGTCGCTACAGCGGGGCGACGTTCAAGACGCCAATCCCACACCGTTGCGCTATCCAACGGCCAAATCTATCTTTTCCATGTCCCACGGCTGGACACATTCCCCCGCATATTGTTTCGGCATCTAATCACGCATTGTCGACTCTGTAGATCTGGTTTGGAACGAGTTTGCGAGATGGCGATGATGAAGTTTGGGGGGATACAGGAGGTGTTCCGAGGAGCTTGAGCCGATACAATCATGCTAGTATGGGCTTAGTCATTGTGCCATCATCAACGACAAACAATGGCATCGTTGCTCAGAACGCAAAGCGTCATGTTAGCATATTTTTTAGTCAAATAAATGAGATATCTTGAGGTTCAAGATGAAGAAACACAGAAGGGAAGAAGACGTGTCACTCCGCGGGTAAGGGAGAAACCGCGCTTTCTACTAACATCACGTTCTCGGACCAAACTGAAGTACTATTCATTACATGATTTTGACGAGAGCTCTACCGAGATTTCTCACTCTTACCTCATATTGCGCACTAACATCGTCCGGATGCCAATGAAATGACGACTACCTCGACACTCACATGACTATGACAGGTTGTGCTTCACGTGATGGCTAATCAACAGCTTAGTAGGTAATATAATATTAATAATGGCTCGGAGACACCAAACCATCGCAGAAGGCGCTACTAATACTCACGGACAGACAAACCCCTTTGTATACTGCCGTACTCCTCCTGTCAGATTAGATGAGATATTGCACAAAAGTGATGGATGTTCATGATTGATTGTTTTGTTCTCTGTTCTAAGGTGCGCGCTGAGAGTTTTGTTCTGCTAAGACGCTAACCCATTATTAGCTAGCGGTGTCGGCACTTTCGGCTCGACACGCCTGCTATCTGACACACCCCCTCAGCTTGGAAGGCATATTGCAAGCTGCATAAACTGGTTGATCGATCCTACATAATGAGGCCTTCCAGTTGCTCTTGCACCTCCTTAAGCTCAATCTCTCTGAGCGGGGCTTCTTCGCGCTCGACGAGTCCCAGTTGATCAAGGAACCTGGCCCATTTATTGGCTGGCAGTGGCTTTGTGAACCCGTCTGCGATCATGTTGTCAGACGGCACATACTCTACCTTGATCACCTTTCGGGTAACCTCTTGTCGTAGCCAGTGATTGTGTATATCAACGTGCCGAAGTTTTGTTTGAAGTTTGGCTACGTCCTCTGTGACTAGTCGGATGGTCTGTTGGTTGTCGCATTTGATTGTGATTGTTGGATCGCTCAGAGTTACCCGAAGCTCCCTCAGCAGTCGCGACGTGAATATGGCCTCCTTGGCCACCTGGGAAAGAGCAAGTAATTCTGCTTCCGTGGTTGAAGTAGTAACGGTATCCTGCTTGCTTGCTCTCCAGGAGATGAGGCCGCCAAACAGCTTAATGGCGTAGCCTTGTGAGCTCTTCCTGTCCAGGGTGTTGTCTGCAAATGATGCGTCACTTGCTACTTGAAGACCTTCACCTGTGCCTAGCTCCAGAGCTAGGTTCATTGTCTTTCTTAGGTAGAGTAGTACGCGGTCCGCTGCCTCTTGATGTTCTATGCTTGGATTGACTAGGAACCGAGCGAGGCGCGATGTTGCGAAGGCGATGTCGGGTCTTGTGGTGACTGCTGCGAACAGCAGAGATCCAATCTTGCGTTGGTACTTGCTGACTTCAGCTGGTGCTGCGAGTCCTTTTCGTGGTCGGAGTTCGATGCCTGACATTGGCGTATCATGCCTTACATTTTGGTGGTTGATGAGTTGACTGATTTTGTCGACGTATGCAGCTTGAGATAGCTGTATGGTCTTCTGCTTGCGATTGCGCATGACCTCTACGCCGAGAAACCACTGTAAGTCGTCTCCTCCCGTACAAGCGTATTTTTCTTGGATCCGGTTTATGGCCTTCATTGCCTCTGATTCTTGCTTTGAATGGTACGCAACGATGATATCGTCCACATAGAAGAAGATGATAACTCCGTCCTTGATCATGCAGCATGGCTCCTGTGGTATTTGTTGAAACCCTATCGAAGCAAGAGTTGCGGTGAATTCTTTCTGCCACAGTGATGGTGAGATCCGGAGCCCGTAGAGTGCCTTTTGCACTTTGAGTAGAGTGCCAGGCTTCTGATATCCTTTTGGCATCCTCATGTATATTTCTCTGTCGATTGCAGCATGCACAAAAGCATTAGTGACGTCGTATTGCTTCAGCTCAAGATCGTATTTGGCGGCGATTGCCATGAGCATTCTGAATGAGCGTCCTGCCAATGTTGCTGCATATGTGTCTTGGGAGGTTATGTTGCGTTGTTGATCTCCCCTTACCACCAATCTTGCCTTGCATTTGATGAGGCGGTGATGCTTGTCGAGTTTGTAGGTGTATACCCACATACAGTCTAGAATCTGGTGCCCTGCTCGTTTGACTGGTGATGCTTGGACCTCAGTCCATGACTTCATTTGTTGGTGACTCTGAAGGTGTGTCTTTTCTGCTTCCTTGAACATTTCGTATAGTGGATGGTCTTCTAGCTTTGAGTATGCTGTTGGGAGTGGCGGTAGCTGGTTGCGATGGGGCTTGATTCCCTTGGATAGCAGTCTCTTCACCTGAGCCTTATCGATTGGCTTTCCTTCGTGTTGACCAATGTGTCCTGATTCGGTGCCGGCCATGAATGCGGCTGCCCATGGACTGGTCATTGATGTTGATTGGTTGGACATGTTCGTCATATCCTCGTTGTTCACCTCTCCTTGAACTAGCAAGGCCACAGGTGGAGGAGTTGGTGGCGGGGTTAGATATGCCTCTACCACCTTCCTTCCTTGGTGGTATCTGGTTTTCTGAGTGCGCGGGCTCTCTTCCTGCGTCGTATCGTCCTCGTAGAACGTCTCGGTTTCTGGTTGTTGGCTCTGAGTACCTGGGAGTTCGACTGTTCTCACCCAAGTTGCGATTTCCTCTAGGGTGTTGTGCATGAGATTGTCCATCAGGTCCTCAGTCTTGCCGTTGAAGATTGTGTCTTCGTCAAACACTACGTCGCGAGTGCTGATTACCTTTGCCATGGATGGGATCCATATGCGGTAAATGTTCGTTGACTGGTATCCCACTAGGTATCCAATCCAGGCCTTCGGATCTAGTCTCTGTAGCCTGGACTTTCCTCTGTGGGTGTCGTCTGTCATTGCGAAAGCCTTACACCCATATGCTTTTAGGTGAGCTTGATTTGGTTTTCGAGGTCCGGTGACTATGCCGTTGATGGCAGCTGCGCGTGTAAAGAATATTTCGTATGGTGTCTTCCAATTGTTTGGGTAATTTGGCGTTCGATTGTATAGGTATACCGCCGCTCTGGTAGTTTCTGGCCAGAGTTCCCATGGAAGGTTTGCATCCAGTCGAATTGCGCGTGCCTTTTCTTTTATAACACCCCCTGAGCGCTCGGCTCCTCCGTTTTGAGCTTGAGTATCTGGAGCGGAGGGCTCGAGTTTGATTGATAGGGACGTGCACCATTTTTCGACCTCTTGTTTGACGGTAACGATCTCGTTGTCAGTCTCGATGACTTTGACTGTGATGTTGAATTGTTTCTTCATGAACTGGACGAAGAGGCCTAGGAGGCAGACTCCGCAACAATCAATCGGATCGGCATGATTGATTCCTATCTAGGTTAAAGGCTGCCTAATAAAGTAACTCTTTAACCTATATAGGAATCAATCATGTCGATCGATTGATTGTTGCGGAGTCTGCTAGGAGGCGAATGATTGAGCGAGCCGGTCTGTTGTCCTTGAAGTAGAAGTCCCATGTGTATCGGGACCGTCGGCAAGTGACCAGCATTTGGCTCTTCTCCTTGGTGAAACTGCCGTCCTCATACTCATGGAAGTCGATGGCTACCCTTTCACCTGGCCCTTCGTCGTTCAGTCTGGGCGTCCTGCGTATTTGTCGTTTCGATTTTGACCTGCCGCAGGCGTCACACTCCACGGTAGTGATGCCCTTGATCCTCACCCCCTCAGATTGCTGCACGAGGTGCTCGATCGCGGACGGCCCGGGATGTCCGAGTCGTTTGTGCCATAATATGGCAGTAGCCTTTTGTGGTGATCGTTTGGCTCGATTCATACGCACATGAAAGGCTGAAGTTGATGTAGTAGGTGGCTCGATAACCCATTGCCCATAGTGTTCCGATAAGGTGGCAATGGTTGAACCATCCCATCGTCGTAGGCTTGTCGGGTCTTCTCGATTGTCCCACCATATACCTTGTCTTCGGAGCAGCCTGAATGATACGAGGCTGCAGAGGAAGTCTGGGCACCAGGCAACATTGCTCAGGTGTAGAATTTGTTTGCCCTGAGCCCTCTCTGCCGTCACCTTGACTGCTCCGTATCCTTGTATCCAAACCCTTGAGTTGCCAGCCCAAATGTAATCTCCCATCGCAGGCGGGCGTACCTCTTCGAGCCTTGAGAGGTTGTTGCAGATGTGCGTCGTCGAGCCAGAATCCAGGATGAATGCATCCTTTAATGGGTATCCTTGATTGCTCGCATTGAATGCCGCTTTCATCATGCCCTCGTCCAGCCTCGAGATCTCGCGTCCATCTAGTCAATCAGTGACTGAGTCCGGTGTTTGTGATGTCTTAATGTAGGGTGTAATTGATCGTGATGCCGTAGTTAGGCGTGGTCGCTTCGTTTCCAGGTTTGTTTCCTGTATTATTCTTTGTAAGTCTGCATCATGCTGAAGTTTGTACTGTACCAGCTTTGTGATGTGTTTGTTCGGTTTGAACCAATCTGGGGTCTCCAAAGTTGGGTTGACATAGTAGCAGCTACTGATGTCATGGCGTTGTTCACAAGCAGGACATATGTCGCCAGCTTCTGCTGTATTCCTTTTCTGGAACTGCTTGGACTTGTTACCAGGTGCATTCATTTTGCGTTTGTTTGTTTGCCTTTGGTTTCCCTGGCTAGGGTTGGTAGATGGCGCTCTAATTTGCACACTTGAGGCGTCCCCCTGTGTGTTCGAGTCGGATTCACCGCTCGCCGCGTAGGCTGCTTCACCCGTCATAAAGGCACTTCTTGATTTGCCTCGTGTTGGGTGAGCTAGGCTCATGTGTTCGCGGAAGAGTTTCATCATCTGCCTTCTTTCTATATTGTTCCGGTCGCTTCCCGCTCCAGTGAATGTTGCCATCCATGCTGGGGCAATCTTAGAGACTGCTTTTAGGAAGTCGTCCACAACCAGCTTGCTTTGTATCACGTCCCCTATCTTTAGGGCTTCGGCGCGAGTTGCAGCTTGGTCGTATTCGCTGAGCCATGATTCCCAATTTTGCGGGCTTCTCATAGGTCTCAAGGAATCGTGGTACCTCTCTCGTACCCTTCTGATCTCATCGTCGAGGTTTACTCCAACTGCTACCTGGAGGTTTGTGATCCAGGTGCGGAGAGTTCCATGTTCCTCAAAGCAGCTCACTTGAAGGTGTGGGCTAACTGTTGCATTCAGGTGTCTGATCATTGCCGCAATGTTTGTGCGTTCGTCTCGATAGTTTCGTTCGCGTATTTTGTATGATTCAAAAACCATCTTGAATTCCCTTGAGTCCCCATCGTATGCCTCCTTCCCCTCCGCTGAGAGTTCTGAGTATCGAGCTGGTATGGCTGGAGTTTGAACAGCAGGGTTGACTATGTCAACTGTATCTTGTGTAGGCGCTCGGGCATTGGCTCTCGCGGTTCGTGTAGAGGAGGATGGAGCTGATGATGTATTTCTCAGAGCAGCGGCTGGTTCATAGTCGGATACGAGTGGAGGGAGAGGTTCGGTCGGCTTTGTACGAGGCTGAGTGTTGCCCGCTGGATCTACAATGTCCCAGATCTCTAGGGCTTCGCATTGCATCTTGATTTGGCGGTACCAGGGGATCCATTTGCTCGAGTCGGTGAGGATGACTGTTGCGTCCCTCTGGCTCTGGTTTGTCGCCATTATTGCGTGTTCGTTGCTCGTTATAGAGGCAGTGAGACTCTTAATTGTCAGATTAGATGAGATATTGCACAAAAGTGATGGATGTTCATGATTGATTGTATTGTTCTCTGTTCTAAGGTGCGCGCTGAGAGTTTTGTTCTGCTAAGACGCTAACCCATTATTAGCTAGCGGTGTCGGCACTTTCGGCTCGACACGCCTGCTATCTGACACATGAAGACGACGAAAGCATCAATACCACAGAGGAGGAAGAAGATCCGCTAGGGTACTACAATGGTCGAAAGATCTAAGATTACTAGCTAACTCCTCTATCAACACCTCCACTAGCAGTCCTGCTCGCCTAGTTTATAAGTGGAAATGTTCGATCCACTCCTAAAATCTAATCATCCAAAACAGTTCTATAGGCCGCAGCGTTCATGGCTAGATTAAAGGTAGGGACTATAGGCACTCATAATAGAAGCCTAATTAATAAGGCACAACTTCACCAGCTACTCGCTAAAGGAGTTAAGATCTATTAATTACAACTTCCTAATCCACCGACAGCCAGGACTAATCTTAATTAGCACCCTTTAGGAGAGCTATTTAAAGAAGCACATGTCAGATAATAGCACTGTTGAAGATGAGAGCGTACAGACGCTGGGTTAGACTAGCGCGACCCGGCATCTGAGAGAGCCAATCGGATCACAGGAAGGCTTGGCACCCCCCAGGTGTGCCCACAACCGTAGACAGAACCAACACACGATCAATGATCAATATCATCACCATTATTACCTATTTCATCAGTATTCCAGATGAGAGTGAATATCTGACAGCACAACGTGCACATCTCGACAGCTATAAAGTCACTAATTCGTGGGAAGAAGTACCCTACTAAGCAGCTAAATCTAAAGGACACTAGATTCTAGACTGCATGTGGGTGTATGTCTACAAATTTAACAAAGCTAATCAATTTATTAAGTGTAAAGCTTAATTAGTTGTGCGGGGTAATCAGCAGCGCAATATCAACTCCTAAGACACCTACGCCGCTACTCTTGTGATGGATCAAACCTACGATCCCTCACGCGATCACGTGCCATACAATCACGTGCCACGCTGGCAGTTGGCCCGTGCGAGGAATAATAAAGTTCCCCTCGTACTTGTATATAGATCTGTACACACAATCTCACTTATTAGAGGCATCCTAACTATTGCAGTGTACTAGTGCCTTTACAACTCTAGCTAGCTAATTATTTCGACTACTTATGGCAATTGCTGCTAAACACAATCTTAAACTAAAACAGTACGACGTTACTAACGCCTTCGTCTACACATCGTTAGATCGAGAGGTCTATATGCGGATGCTAAAGGGTTATTAGAAGCCCGGCACTATCTTACGGATTAAGAAAGCTCTTTATAGGCTAAGAATATCCCCACTCCTTTGGCAGAAGGATCTCACAGCGACGCTCACTTAACTTAGGTTCTAGATTGTACTCCACGAGCCCTGCTGTATAATTAAAGACGGAATTATTATCTTCTACTACGTAGATAATATTATCTTAGCCTATGGCAAGGATTAATCTAAGAAGGCTTAAGAAGCAATAGATCAGCTTAAGCAGCGATACTCTATCACTAGTAGAGACGATCTACAGTGGTTCCTTAGGATCGAGGTGATTAAGGATCGATCTAAACAACTAATCTACCTCTCCTAGGTTGCCTACTATAAAAAGATTAATAGACTAGTAGACGATTAGACAATCCGCCACGATACTCCTATAGCGACTAGCGAGCTTATGCCTAGAGAAGGACTAGCTACCCCGTCTAAGATCAATCGATACCAGCGGAAGATTGGCTCTCTCCTCTACGCCGCTGTTAATACACGCCTAGATATTGCTTTTGCGACGTCTAGACTAGCCAGATTTCTCGCTAACCTAAGTCAGGAACACTAACAGGCTGCGGATCGAGTGTTACTCTACCTATCCGACACTAAGTGGCTGACATTACGATTGGGTGGCGGCACCGCTATACAGGTAGCCAGTAACGCATTATTTGCAGACAACACTCTAGATCGCAAAAGCTCTTAGGGCTACGCGATTAAACTCTTCGGCGGGCTGATCGCCTAGCGATCTAGCAAGCAAGATACCGTCACTACTTCAACAACTAAAGCAGAGCTCTTAGCACTCTCACAAGTAGCTAAAGAAGCGATCTTTACCTTACAATTGATTAGTGAACTTAAGGTTAAGCTACCGAGTCCTACGATTACTATCTAATGCGATAATCAACAGACGATCCGTCTTGTAACTCAAGCAGTATCAAGACTCACCACGAAGCTCCGACACGTAGATATCCACAACCATTGGCTCCGACAGGAAGTGACGAACTAGAGGATCAAAGTAGTATACACAAAATCCTCTAAGATGATAGCTGATAGCCTCACCAAAGTACTCCTAGTAAACTAGTGGACGGGCTTTCTAATCCAACTAGGGCTGGTCGAAGTTAGGGATCGAGAGCCACACAATTAGTCACCTGTTGTAGAGATCTAAGCTCAATTAGAGCAGCTTAGCTGTGATTAATCTAGCTTAAGGCTCTTGAGCTGAGGGGGTGTGTCAGAATATAGGCATATTTTGGGTGGTGGACAAAATCCGGGTGTTCGGAGCTGTGGATTCTGTGGATCAGTTAAATTAGTCAGCACGCACAATCCACCGCGACCCAACTGATCGAACAGCGTTGGACAACAGAACAACATGACATCAGACCAGAACAATACAATCGATCCCCATCATATTATTATACTATTATCCCCGTTTTTGATAACCCATCACAATCTGACAACTACCACCAGCAATCAGACTTAACTCAACTATCCGGAACTACGCAAGCAGAGCAAACCTGCTAGCTAACACCTATCTAATTGCAAAGGCAATAACTCGGATCTAATCAACTAATCTCTAACGCTCAAAGAAACTAAACCAGCACAGACAGCTACAAACTATTACTAACGTAATTCCTAAAAACAACAAAAGAGACACAGAGCAGACTATCCCATACCGGTTCAGGCCATGGGATACTCTAAACTATACCGTAACAGTCTCTCAAAAATCCAAAGAAAAGGAGGCAAATGCGCACTAAGCCTACATTAAAACAAGGCTAGACAATTACACGACAATATACTCAGACGCCTCGCAAACACAAGAAGGAAAAGGAATAGGAGTTAGGATAGCAGTCTACAACTCAACTCAGCAAGAGATCTACTTAGAAACAGTTAATATTAGACAATACTAGCTAGTCTACAACGGCGAACTAGAAGGGATCACACAAGCATTCGAATACGCAGCAAAGAACGCTACAACCGACCAGGAATTTGAGGTCTACGCAGATAACTAAGCAGCAATCTACAGGCTTAAAAACCTATCAGATAACCTAGGACAGCATTGGCAACTCCGATGTCTAAAAGCGGCAAATACGATCCGACGAAAACAAGCAAACATCCACCTACTCTGGGCACCTGGAAACACAGATATAGTTGGAAACGAAAGAGTAGACTACCTAGCAAAAGAAGCAACCAAAGAGGACCCCAGATCAACAACAAAGAGCATTGCCTACCTAGGCACGACAATCAAAAGGATACAACAAACGGAACAACGCTAAGAGTATAAGAAATACAAAGCAAGAGCAACCGCTCTAAACAAAGCTACCTACTCAGCCAAATACCCTCTTAAAATCAGCAAAACTATCCAAATGCCACAGAACACGAAAAGAGTAACCTCTAGCGCTTTCTACTCTCTTAAGCTAGGACACGGATACTTTAACTCCTACCTAAAGAGATTTAAGAAACGAGACTCTAATCGCTGCACCTGCCAAAACATCTAAACGCCAGAACACCTACTACTGTACTGTCATCTATACAAAGACTATCGAAAAACGCTCCTACAAACAATTAAACATCGCCCAGTCACACTACCACTACTACTCCACACTAGTATAGGTATAGAAGCAACCCTAGCTTTTATCACTAGCACCAGAATAGGAACAAGAAAATGGTACCTAGGACAGCCACCAGAAGACCTACAGAGAGACACTGTATAAAACTAAAACCACAACCCTCTCCTTTGCCACAAGAGCCCGCTGCTACATCTCTTTCTACTTATCAAACTGCTCTTTAGCACCTAGCAACAAACAGATACAAGCTATCTTTTGTAGAAAAGCCAAAAACCATATTAGCGAACCATACCAGAAAATCACGTAATTAGAAAAACTGTTGAGAATATTCCGGTCACCTGTCACGAGGACGCTAAGTCACATGACCCACACCGCTCTATATTAGCCGAGCTTTGTATAGTTAGCAATTGACACACTTACATGCCATGACTGAGAGAGTCATTCTTTCTCAACAGGTTATGAGCCCGGCTTACGCGCTTGCGTGTGCATTGTGAGTGTCCGGAGTGTCGTTTCTTCGATATGGGCAGCAAGCTGGTATATGCGTGTCTACGCCAGAACAACCCAGGAGGTCGTCGCCTTCTATATTCTAAGACACTGGGTCGTCGCCCTGGCTGCCGCGAAGGGTATTAAGTCCTGAAGACACTGGGCCGTCGCCCTGGCTACCGCGAAGGGTATTAAGTCCGAAGAAAAATGGACTATCGTCCGGAGAAGCTGGGAGCGTCTCGAAGATACCTTGGGCGAGTTATACCCAATTCCGACGCGCGAGTCGAAGAGAGCAATGGTTGCTCTATCCCTTTTCAACCAACCTTTTGACAACGATTCGAATACCTACCTACCGACGGTAACCATCGATTCTTCCGAAAACAACTCGAATTGCCTGCCTATCGATAGTAACCTTTCGAGACCTTCTTTTTAAACTAGTAGCTACAGTTCGACAGCTACTTTCAATTCCTTAAACTCGAAAACCTACCGTTTGACGGTGCTCGAAGTTTTTTTACTCTCTCGAACGCTACCCACCTACCCCCACCCGATTTCTCGATCGATTTTTATCTTCTTTCCAAAGGATTTCGTTAAATAAACGCAAAGAAGCAAAGGCTTATATAACGATGGGGGAGAATAAGGGTGTTAGGGTCTGGAGCCCTGAATAGGACACAGACAAGGAGGCAGGAGCGGAGGAACGGAGCGGGGACAACAAGAGAGGAGAGCGTACATAGCTAGAGTACTGGGAGTACTAAGCTAGGGGAGCGCTAGGATAGAGGAGAGCGTACACAGCTAGAGTACTGGGAGTACCAAGCTGGGGGAGCGCTGGGACAGAGGAGAGCGTACACAGCTAGAGTACTGGGAGTACCAAGCTGAGGGAGCGCTGACTCTCACGTAGGAGTCGAGGGAGAGTCGGTATGTTGGTGATATCGATTCTACCTTGATTTTCAAACGCGAAAATTCTCTCGACCTTCTTTCTCGACCTTCTTTCTCGACCTTCTTTCTCGACCTTCTTTCTCGACCTTCTTTCTCGACCTTCTCTCTCGACCTTCTTTCTCGACCTTCTTTCCTCAACTCTTCACTCGGCCGATACCTCACTTTACTTGAGGGACTCGCAACGTAACGGCCACTATAGGGTGACAGGGAGGTTTCATTCTTGTTGACAAGGCACTTCTGGGGGAGTGTTGGAAAGTGCATGCAAGGCGTTCAGTGGAAGCATATAAAGGGAGAAGAAGCTTCGACTGCAAGACCTATACAAAGTAGTGGGTACAGCTGATCGGCTTATGGGGGAGTGTTGAGAATATTCCGGTCACCTGTCACGAGGACGCTAAGTCACATGACCCACACCGCTCTATATTAGCCGAGCTTTGTATAGTTAGCAATTGACACACTTACATGCCATGACTGAGAGAGTCATTCTTTCTCAACAAAAACCAAGATAGAACGGCCTTCGGCCAAAGTCCTACATAGTCTCTGACTGAGAAAGGACTCTAATGGAATAATAATAATAATAATAATAATAATAATATAGGTTTCAGAAGCCTAGGTTCTCCGTCAGTATTCCCCTTTACTTGTTTCTCTCAGACGCAGTCAATAATTCTAGCAATTATATACTAACATAACTTGTAGAACGCGAACGAGAAGGTTATGGAGATTCTTAGGAAATACAAGAAATCAAAGAATACCTCAAGTATGCAGAGGGCGGCCGAGTCTATCATTGAATTGCTTGATCGCCTAATTAATTACGAAGAGTCTCGTTGTTGAAGGCAATGCATTTTCGATAGAAGCTCACGAATATGGATGTTTTACTTGGGGAAGTCAGTCTTGAGCTTAGGATGTGCATGGTTTTGTAGTCTAATCATTAACGGGAAGGGCAAGGACGAAGACATCACATATTTTATTTTGAAGAGTTGAGATCTTTCGTAGTCTTCTAATTGAGTTGAGGTATGGAAAATCAAGTTGTTCCGACAGTAATGTCATACCTGTTTTCACTCTTTTTCAATTATTTATGGTTATAAGAAGCCGTTCTAATACATCCAATACTGCTGCAATCTTGCTATTATATTCATTGAAAGCTTTGATCGTCATTGCTTATTGATCCTAGATGGCTCAACAACATCCATGCTTGTTGTTGGACTTTTGCCCCTGTGCACTAGTCATTATTGGACTCCTGAAAAAGCAAACCTATCAATACCCCAGATACTTTATAAACATCAAATGCCCGTCCATATTAAAGTAACCCAATTGTCGGATCACAGATATCAACGATATCTCAGCCACGCGATCGGCCGCACGGATCTCAGTCACGCGAGCAGGCGCACTGATCGCGGCCTCCGAGCAGCGCTCAGACCAGACCTCCTATATCTAGCTCTTCCATAGTTCTCCTTCGCCAGGACAATCAATCAGAACCATCACCGAACAGAATGCATTCCTAGTTATCGTTATTTCCTTTCAGCACTAGTTGTAACAGTACAAGCAGTGAGAGAAAGTTGCTATGCATTTTCTGATGTCTTGTTCTGTTCTGCTGTGGTGATGGCCTTTTATGGGGCCATCATACTAGTCTGTTTACATGACGTATCTGTGACATGGATAGGTGTAGAAGGTGCTTATCAGTAAGAGGAAGAACCATCTCGCCAACACGTGGCACCTAGGATGTCCTTACCCCATGAACCGTCACACTAGTGCTACAGTCCTACCAACACTAATTGAAAATTCACTTTGTCCAAGTCCAAAATCTGCAATGCTCGCTCAATCTAGCCGGAAGGTCGCCATCGTCGCTGCAGTGCTTTCACTGCTTCAAATCATTACTTTTGTCCACGATCATACTCTTGATCTCACACCGGAAGACGCCAAATCTGTTGGGACTGGCAGTCAAGTGATCAACTCAGACGGTGGCTCGAATACCAAGCAAGTAGAGGAATCCTTCCAGCGATACGCATGCCTTATCTCAGAAATCACAGCAGAATATCTACTATCGATCACCAGGCTTAACCTCCGCTACGTTGCTTAAAGAACCACATCGATAAAAAAAATTCTGATCTCATCCCTAGATGGAGAGTAGAGAAGAATATTAACGCTCTCGGGCTATGTATCTGCGGTGCTCAGGCCATGTAAATTACCCAAAGGCCGTCATGAACCTCAAACATTCTCAAAAATTCTTTCCAATCTCGAAACACCGATGGGAGTTTATCAACAGGTCCTTTCTCTAAAGTTTATCCTGATTTGTGTCGGATCTGCAGCATGATACTCTAGCATCGCAGCTTTCTCCAGCAAATCAACTCACGGTCTTTACATATCAACATATCCATAAGCACACTCATGTATCACCCGAAATAATTATACGATTACAAATATAGAGAATTTAAATCCCAGTCTACCTAGCGCCGTATATGCGTATCAAACAACAAAGCCGCACTCGATTCTTTTTCATCTCCAGACCCGTCACCAAGCCTCAAGGTTATCACCGACATCCTTCAAGAGCGTCTTCTCAGAACACTAGTCTGCCTTCTTCGTAGCCTTTGTCCTCAACTTCATCATCAAGAAGACGAGTGAGTAACTACTTACAACGAACAGCGCAACGATGCCCACATTCCTCCAGCCATAGTACTCCTCCTTCACGTTCAATCCTCGAAGATAGTCCGCTCCAGTCTTGTACTGGCACACCTCGCACCCAGATGTAGCATCTGGGTTGAGTAGATGTGTGCCAACGCCCATGCCCTGTTGGTAGATGGAGAGGTATTGTCCGCAAGTCTGATTGGCGGCTGGTTCGAAAATGGCAAGTTCCTCTTCTTTGCATACCACGTCTGCAGACCAAGTGGTGAAGACGAGAAGACAGGAGATGAGATAGTTGAAGGGATCGAGGTAGTACATCCTAAAATGTGCTGTTAGCATGTGTTATGTGGGAAGGATCTCTGCTGTACTTACCAGTATCTCCAAAAGGTCTGGATCTGGCTGTAAGGAACCAATACTCCAGAAAAAGACACGAGCGTGGTGATGACCAGTGGGTTGACGAGCGACGCGAAGACGACGTTGGGCGAGTAAGCAGCAATCATCTGCCCAATACCGGTGTAGAGGAATTCGTAGAGGACTGCGATAAAAAAGGTACTGCCTGCCCACTTTGCTGCGCCTGGTAATCCGGCAGTGAAGTACCAGCACACAAAGTACATAAGAGCACATACTATCAAGTAAGGCACTTCCGAAACGATCAATCCGGTCACGAACGGCGCCCAATGATAAGTCTTACTCTTCTTCTCGCGCGTCTCGTAGATATCGCGGCGCTTGATAAAGAGTGGTTGGAGTTGAGAAATCACTCCCGGCGCCACAAAGATAAAGCTGAAAACGGTGAACAGGCGGAGTTGCAGGTCGCTAAGATTGTGGCCGATCTTCCAAAACGAGAATCCGTTCAGCAACGCTAGCATGATGTGCATGATGACCTTGTTGTTCACATAGGCGGTATCGCGGTATAGGGAAACGTTCATCCGGTGCGTGACAATTTTGACTTGGTCCCAAATGGGTGATGCGAAGGCGGTTCCATCGTCGACTGTACCTGGTGGGTTGGCGGCGGCCTCGGCGATGATCCTATCCAGTTCCGCAGACATTCTCTGGTGCTCTTGCGATTCCAGCCAGACCTTATTCCAGTCCATTCCCTTGGACAGACTGCCAGAAACAACTTCAATCATGTGTTCGGCGGGATTTGCCGCTCGTGGGCATGGCGCTCCGTTGGCTGCGAAATAGCTCTTGACTGTGCTTGCATTATCTCCAATATCACCAAAGTAAACGGTCTTTCCACCCTTGGCAAGGAGGAGGAGAGTATCGAATTGCGCAAAGAGCTGTGCCGATGGTTGATGGATCGTCACCAGGATGGCTTGTCCGACCTCCGCAAGCTTACGCAGGAAGCGCACCGTGTTGTATGCCGCCTGGCCATCGAGCCCAGACGTCGGCTCGTCGAGAAAGATGAGGGTACTTGGTTTCGATACTAGCTCAACGCCGATAGTCAGTCTTTTGCGTTGCTCTACGGATAATCCGGCACCAGGACGGCCGATCAGCGTGTGTTCGATATCTTGAAGTTGCAAGAGATCGACAATAGTATCCACATAGCGAAGCTTTTCTTCTCGAGGAGTATCGCGAGACTGGCGGAGTAGTGCAGAAAATTCAAGGGCCTCGCGCACCGTCGAAAGCGATTCGTGCACGTCTAGTTGTTCGACGTAGCCAGCGGAACGTTGAAAAGACACGGGAAGGTCTCGGCCATCGACCATGATGGATCCATGAATCGTACCATCGGTCTTTCTTTGGGCGAGAACATCTAGCAAGGTCGTTTTTCCGGCCTAGAAATCTTGTCAGTGTGTGTATGGCAAATGAACATCGCGCGACGCCACTCACTCCAGATGATCCCATCAAAGCTCCGAGGGTTCCTGGTTTGACGAAACCTTGCACATTATCCAAAAGCAAGCGATCACCGGAAGGTGTCTTGACGGTGTATGTGAGATTTTTCCATGTAAAGATCGAAGTGTTGCGGATGAGCTGATCAGTAAGGGTATCGTCAGACTTTGCAGAATCGGAGCTGGGGTGTGGTTTTTCGACAGGCTGAGACTCTTCATCCGCTGCTTGGATGAATGTTGACCTTTTCTTCTGTTCTTTTGGGATAAGTAGACCACAACCGCCCTCACCCATCTGCTTCCATCTCGAAGTGAAGAAGACTGTGAGTGCGATGAAGAAGATCCACCATGCACATACAATCCCAAAGTTGCGCCACACGTGGCTATGATGGAAGGATAGATGCGCAAGATAGTCGTCACCCGTCACGCTGGTGGCGCCTGGACGTGCACCACCAACTCCAGCGCATGCTTGTCCGCCATCTCCAGATTGATATCCCGCGCCGTTTGGAACCATGTTAGGGCCAACGCAAGGAATTTCTTGACCATGAAGTTCATTGCTGAGAAGAGATTCAAAAGAATAGGCCATGGGGTTGATCCAGTAGATCCAAATTAGCCAGTCTTTCATTTCAGGCTTGATAATCATGTATCCCATATACATGAAGAGTGAAGAGACGCTGAAACCCGAAAGCTTGGTAGCATCATCGAATGTTGGAAACGCCGCGCCGACCATGCGGAAGAAAGCGATCATGCACAGGGCAGTGATGACTAGATGGCTCCAGTACGTGAAGAAGGCTTCAGCAGTAGTCTTGAGTCCGACCATGAAGTAGATGACGATGCCAAAATGTGACATTTGGAATAATACCAGGGGGATATCGGTAATCACTTGGGCAATGACAAAGGCCGCAGGGTAGTGCAGCGCGAATGATCGATGTTTAGATAGCACGGGTCTGCCAGTAAACGAGTCCGTCACCTCGGAGAGCCCGATGAGAGCCGGATACAACAACGAGAAAAAGACTGCGCCGCCTTTGAGAAAGAGACCGGAAGAGTTATCTGGGGCCGAATAGAATAGTGATCCTGCAACGAGGGCTTGGATAACAGTAGAAACCTGCTTCACAATCAATGTTGGCTTGTCACCCCACAAAATCTGGTACTGCCGGATAACAGTGGTCTTGACTTGGGAATAAAAGTTTGTAGTGACTGGAGATTCCTTGGGAAGAGACTTGTGCTTGTCGCGAGCTGTCATCTCTTTAAAGTCGGCTGTGTTCTGCTTTGCCTCGTCGCTGTTCGGGTAGTCGAGCTCGGCCATCATCTTTGCTTTGATGGGTGAGCGTCCGTACGCTGCACGTATATCTGTGCCATTGCGTGGGAACTTCTCCTCGTACCCATCAGCAATGACTCGTACACTAGGGTTGGTAACACCGGTCAAGAAGTCCGCCTGGTTCGCCGCTGGGTCACAAACGAATCCGAGATCCTCCATGAAGGGACCGCATCTTCCCGTGGACCATAGTAGATTTGCTTGCCGTTGTCGAGAAGCAGTACTTTGTCGAATTGTTCGAAAATGCCATTGCCAGCTTGATACAACGTCGCGATCGTAGTCAAGCCGAGAATATCAGTCATAGCGCGCATGGCCTTGGCCCAGTCCAATGCGGATCCGGCATCGAGGCCCCGTGTTGAATCATCCCAACAGAAGACGCTACCACGAGTGGCAAGGCATTCAAGAATGGAGACGCGCTTTCGTTCTCCGCCTGAAACACCGCGGACAAATGCGTCTCCAACCTTGGTGTCGTGAGTGTGCTCGATACCCAAGCACTTGAGCAGGAACTCTTTGTATGCTCGTGCATAGTCGTCGGTAGATTGTGTGTCTGGTGGGAGGTTGAACGGAACCTTCATACGTGTTGCAAAGTCAAGGGTGGCTCCGACAGTCAACGTTGGAAAGAAGATCTCCTCCTCCGTATTCATGACTAGCCACATATTAGCTCATGCAGTGGCTCGGATCTCTGATTAACTCACTTATTTGGCCCCGATATGCGCTGGCTTCTTCGCTAGACATGGATCCAAATGAAACGTCACCGTTGACTTCAGCGTAGCCTAGCCGGTGGTTCGACAACATGCTCAGCAGTGAGGTGCAACCGGCACCTGGGTTTCCGAGAACGAGCAGCATCTCTAACGACAGGTCAGTGTATGTACCACGTACTCCCGGACTGTTCAACATGTACCTCCAGGTTTTACGCATCCAAAAGACTCATCAATGATGGTCTTCATCGGCGGGGCACCTTCTCTCCTTCCAAAGACGTTGAATTGTGACAAAACATTCTCGTTGAACACAGCATCGTTACTGATGCCCTTGACGGTGAGGTTGTTCCATGTCACACCGAGCCTCCGAGGTTTACCACCGTTAGCTTCATCGCGTTCTCTGAGTACCTCAACTTCCCGGACGATCGGTGAGGGTTGTATGTCGATGGGCGAGCTCTCATCCTTCTCTATGATATCCTCACCAGGTCGCTCGATGCTGGTCCCAGAGCTTGGGTCAAGGCTTGCATCTGGTCTGTAATACTTTCAGGATTCACTGCGTAAGAAATTTGAGACACAAGGCTGCGGAAGATGAAAAACTACATTAGGCCAAAGGAGACAGGCGCAGCATTATATTTAGTCAAACGCATTCGTACCTAAACACCTTGCATGTACTTTCGTCCGCGCGTAATATTACACATGTCTGAGCGGGAGATGTTCAGACCGCATCGTACTTTTACGGCCGTATAGGCGAAACAGTCAAAGAGCAACTTTACGCCTTGCCTAATCGGGCCGTTACTTGTGAAAGACCGTGGAGAGCGGGCGAACATCCCGCCGACTACTGCGTTCGGCCTCCAGAACGCCGATGAGGACCTTAAGCGAAGGACGTCGGATGAATTTTGGGCATGCATATGTATAAATGTGATGATCTTCCTCATCTGTCGATTGGCTGTTACGCTGTTGCTGACTCTCTCTTTTCCATGATTAGTCGCGAGAAGGAGCCTAGCATGAATTGAAACGCGATACACGCATATACTCGCTTCAGATTCGTCCGCGTAGTAGATGACCTGCTAGTCTTGACTGATGCGCAGTCTGTGGTCTGGTCCAATGTCTTGTATCCAGGATACTGCCAATTGCTAAACATCCTCGGCCAAGGGTCACACACTACCAAGACACGAAGCAATATGCATAACTTAGTGGCGACGTCTCTAAATATTCGAGGTCTGAGAACATGCGTTTCTTGATGTGATTTGGTAATTCGGTGATTCGCCACTTCAGCGCAATCCCAACCTCCAGCCAACAATATCCTCCTATTTCGTGCGATTGCTGGGTTGCGCTCATCTCGTCTATTGCGTTTCCCATAGCTCTACAGATTCTTCGTCGCAACTGTGATAAAGTAATCGTTTGCTGACTGCTTACCTAGCCTATGGCGACATTGGTGTTGTGCGTAAGTGCAGGACGGATGACGGCACATGGGTTGCTTCCGACCACCGACCACCGACCACCGACTACTGTAAGTAAATCATGTCATCAAGGAGAAAAGACGGCTGACATCATGAGGCTGAAAGTCGTAGACGGCCCCAATTACACTAGCAACACATCATTTAATATTCTCTTCTTTTCGCATGTACCTCATAACTGACGACTACGCTATGTAGTTCTCCTGCAAGTATTGTCACATCATGTCTTCCGCCACGATCCTAGCCAACCCACGGATCTCGCGGTAGCTTGGCCGATGCCTTTCATCCTCATCTCGCACTTATCCTGGCCGACTATCTCCGAAAGCTCAGCTCAGCCCTTCCTTGTGCATATCGTCATCGTAGTGGTATTTTTGTCGTTAACGCAGGCATCTTCTGCGTGTCGGACTGAGCAAAACGCGACCGGACTCGGCCCGCGCGCTTTGATCTCCCCCATATTACGAGCTCAGGGATCTCAAAGTGATCGGGGAAGAGCCACAGACAACCAAGGCAGTTCTCTCGCAATGCAAGTCCCACTGCCTAAGCAAAAGTTATTAAGATTTCCGACTCGGCATCGGCGTCTGCAGAGGCCGAAGTAAAGCAACAGGATGTATCAGGCATGTCCACGCAAAGGTTCAATACCGGGACTTGAAAGGCTTAATTTGAGTTGCATCGTAAATTAATACAGTGAAGCATAACGCTAAGCATCGGCTGCTGCGTTCCTCCAGTTCGTATCCTCCACTCCCGTCGTGCTGCTTTGACGCTTCAGGTTTCTCGTGCCAGTACCGGCGCAGTGATTTGTATGTTGTAATAGTTAACCAACAATACATATCGACATGATGCGGACATGTGTTCGTGATCAAATGACACAAGGCACTACCACTTCTTCCAACCGTTCCGCTTGCAGTAATTGCTAGCCCAACGGACCACATCTCTGCGCTGAACGAGATCGAATATCGCATCAAGTGCATCAAGATCCACAATAAGCGGCGCTGAAGCACACCCAAACTTGCCAGGGTCGCGGAAGCTCCAATCCAGATAGTCGGTCTCAGGGTATTCGCCTTTGCAGTAACACCTCTTACCGCCTAGTCTCCCTATTATACCGCAACGTCCTTCCATGTCCATAGCATTGCGATAACCATCAAGAAGATTTCCGCCAACGACAAGCAGAGTTGCTATCAGTCAGTTCAGTCAGTCCGGAGCTCTCTGGACTGACTGAACTGACGTCCTGAGGTCACTGAACTGGACTGGACTGACTGCCAAGACTTTTCAATTAAACTAAAACTGACTGACTGAACTGACGTCGCCGCGGCCTGCGGACTGACTGGACTGACTGAACTGAGTTACCTGACGTCGAACTGAGATAAATGCTCCTGTACTTTGAGATTTCTTCCTCTGATAGTGTGCGCGCTAGCCCAGAAGCTGAGTAGTTGTTGGCTGTATACCAAGCCTCTTCCAGCTCTTCAAGCTCTGCAAAGCTGAAATAAGCTCTGGCTTCATATGGAGTCTCCGGTGCCTAACATGTCGCCAAGCTCGCTGAAAGTCCGCTCACAGTCTGCCGCTGCTGCTGGTATTGTTAGGACGTCAATAGCGAACTTTGAGAGTATAGGGAACTGCCCAGCAACTGACTCCCAGTATAGAAGCGGATTAAGAGACAGCCAATCCTCCTCAGCTAACGCTGGTTGCCGCTTCCATATCTTATACTCATCCTCAGCAAGGCTTGCCTCTAACTGCCGTGTGCTTTGCTCAATTGACGACTGTAGAAAAGCTGATCGCGACGTTGAAATCCCTAGCCGGGGCTTCTTACGCGGCGGCGTTACAGTGTGAGCTGAAGTGGCTGCAGAGTCCTTCCGCCCCTGCCACATGCGCAGGAATGCCCGGTGGTTATTGTCAAGCCAGCCGTCGCGATAGTGGACACCGTCACGGGCAGTGACATGGGTGTTAGGCACCTTCTAGAGCGCTGAGAGGTGGTGTTTGTAGTGCGGGTGTAGTATTGTAGCAGTGTAGTAGACAGGCGCATTATCGAATTTTGCGTAGTACTCAGCAAGCTTACAATGCGCAAGGTTAACGTTTGTAATAAGATGATCTTCAGGCGCATCTAGATCTTCGTAATTTACATCCTTAAGGCGGTCTTTGAGAGCCTCAAGCTAGTCAAGAAGCCACTCAAACGTTACTAGAACTTCCTATATAGCGCCGTGTCGGCCGTGTCGGCCGCGACCTTCAAGTAGCCGTGTAGCTTCGGCAAATAGCTCAAGGAGTCGAATGTATTCTGTTATTGTCGCCCAGTCCTTGCCGCTTAGACCCCCTTCGCGTATATATAACCGTGGCTGGGCAGCAGGGAGCTGCTCACGATTCTTCCGGCGTCGTGAGGTTGCTGTTGCAGCACTATGCTCCTCAAGTTTACACTCAATATAGCCATCGATAGGGCCGTGTAGCTCAGCTGCACGGACAAACGTGTTGAAATAGCTATTCCAGCGTGTCTTAACAGGCTTCACAAGCTGCCAGATGTGGGGTGTAACACCTAGAGACTCTGCCTCCTCGCACTGTAGGCGCTCTAGTAGTTGTCGAGTTTGAGGCGTACAGATAGACGCAATCACGTCAAAGAGGACGCCAACAGGACCGTATTTGCGCCACTCATCCATGTACTTCTCCTCTTCCTCAAGGTGTGCGGCTTCATTCTCGTACGCGCTACGGTCTTTGCCCCAAATTACTAATTGTGCGCTTAGGTTGAGTATATGGCAGCAGCACCGCAGCCGCCGCTCGCTTGCGATAAAGCCAAACTCCTCTGCTAAGGACTCAACTGCAGTATCATTGTTACTTGCGTTGTCAAGCACAAAGTACCCAACCCTCGCGTTGTCAACGCCAAATAGCCGAAGTATTGTTGTTGCTGCAGCGGCAATATTATTGCCAGTGTGCGCCCCGTGTAGCTCAGGCAACCCAAGCAGGTGGTCAACTAGCTTGCCCTCGCTGTTAAGGTAATGTACGCAGAGGCCAGTAAAAGCATACTGCCCACCAGTTGAAGTCCAGTTGTCGAATGACACGTGTATAAGCGACCGGGCTTCGCGAAGGTAGTTGGCAATAGCTGGTATGTATGTATTGTACTCAGTAATAATATAATCGTGGAGCGTTTGGTGGCTACGCCAAAGGAGAGCTTCGGCTAGCGGGCTCACGGCCGCAATCATGGCTCGAAACTGCGGCGTTTCTATTACGCGAAGGCTCTGGTTGTCCGCGACTACCCAGTCCTTCAGCGCGTCCTGAAATCGAGAGGTTGAAAAGCTTGCTGCTATCTCGTTTGCTACCTCTTGCGATACTTCTATCCCTTTAGACCTCATAATATGTACTTGGGACTTTGCGAGCGCGCCCATAATATTGCCCTCCCGGCTAGCAATTGGTACAGGTCCGTTAGGTCCGTGTGAGTGTCCAGGCTTGTTGCCTGAGGTGTCGGCCGGCGTTTGTAGTGCTGTCAGCCTCGTAGCAAGCCTCCTGCTTCCGTCGTTGATGGCAGTACCGGCAAAGCCAGTAGTTTTTCTTGTACTTGCGTGCCAGACGGCCCAGCCGTGGCGGTAGATCCAGCTTTTTGGCCCACCGCGACTATTACGCTCAACCTGGCGCCGCTCAAGATACGGCACACGCTTAAAATCAAGCCCGTCGTAATTGTCGTCGTCGTCGTCGTCGTCGCCGTCGTTGGGGAAGTCCGCCTGTACTGCCAAGGGCTCATCAGCCTAGGCCTCACTCGCAGTATCGCCAACAGTAGGCGCGTTTGATAGCGATGGTAGAGGAGAATTGCGCTTGTCGCATTCTACAAGGCGGCGAAGGCCTGAATTAGAGGGAGTAGACATGAAGTACACCAAGAGGTATTATGGCAACAGTAGTCTAGCGTCGTGTGTATAGCAGACGCGACGCGACGCGACGCGAAAGGCTTACTAGGTGCGCACCGGGTAGCGCATTTCCGCAAACTCTAATTAGCTTAACGTGTCCGTGCGCGTGATGCGCGGATTCGCGTGATGCGCGGGGAACACCAAAACACGTCAAACCCCTTCACCTTCAACACACGTTAACTCCACCAATATGGACCCAATTCAAGCTGCGATTGAAGATATTGAAAATCTAGAG
>NW_027093989.1:0-39563 GCF_003171515.1 Pyrenophora tritici-repentis
CCTAACCCTAACCTAACCCTAACCCTACCTAACCCTAACCCTAACCCTAACCCTAACCCTAACCCTAACCCTAACCCTAACCCTAACCCTAACCCTAACCCTAACCCTAACCCTCCTCTCTCTAACTTCTAACTCTCCTCTAACTTCCCTCTTTCTTCTACTCTCCAATTCTACTCTCTATACCTCCTATTCTTATTTTCTTTACTTTCTACTTCTTCTCTCCTACCTTTTCATTTTAATTCCCTACTCTTCTTCTTCTATCCCTTCACTCTTTACTTTCTTTACTTCTTCTCTTTTACTCTATAAACTCTTCTTTTCTACTCTTCTACCCTTTCACTCTCTACTTTCCCTTTATTCTCTTTATTTCTTCTCTTCTCTTTTCTCCCCTCTTCTCTTTCACTTTCTCTCCTCCTCTCTTTCACTTCCTCTTTTTCTCTTTCTTTTCTTCTACTCTCTCTACTTCTCTTATCTCTCATCTCCTTTTTTTCTCTTTCCTTATCCTTTTTTTACCTCTTTCTCCTCTAATTTCCTTTTTTCTTTCTTCTCTTCTACTTCTATTTCTCCATCTCTATTACCCTTTCTATTATACTAACTAATACTATTCTTAATACCTCTACTCTCACTATTACCTCTATTCTTTTTCTTACTTACAATCTTATCTCTCTCTCTATTCTTCTTATCTTCTTCTCCCTCTCTTACCCCTCTATCTTTTCTTCTCCTAATTTTCTTCTCCTCTTCTCTACTTTATCTCTACTTCATACCATCTTCTTTTATACTCTTCTTATTTCCTCTTCCTTAACTCTGTTCTTTTTTACTCTCCCCTACTCTTATATTTCTTCTCCCTTTTATCTTCTACTTATTAAACTTCTTCTCTCTACTCTTCTACCTATTTCTCTCTTTTCTTTTCTACTATTATCTTCTTTCTACTTTCTACCTATTACCTCTTCCTATTCTTTTCTCTACTGTCCCTTTCTTACTCTTCTTTATCTTCTTTACTCTACTTTCCTCTTTCTACCTTTTTCTCTTTTACCTTTCTTTCCTCTAATCTTTTTCTCTACTATCTTCTCCTTAATTTATTCTTTATACATACTGCACTTCTACTCCTTCTCCTTACTCTCTAATCACTACTTTTCTATTCTTACTTTCTACTTTCTAACTCTCTTTTCTCTTCTTTCTACTTTTTACATTTCTCCCTTTGTCTTTATTTTCTTCTTCTTTTCTTACCGCTTTATAATACTTTTTTTATTTTTCTCTTCTATTTCTCCCTCCTTATCACCGTTACTCTTATTCTTATTATTCCCTTTACTCTTACACTCACTAATACTATTATTACTACCTTTACTCCTACTCGTACTCTTACTCTCTTTCTCTTTCCTCTTACTTTTACGCTTACTTCTACTCTTACCTTCTTCTTTCTCTTTTAATAATCTACTTTTCTTTCCTCTCTTTTCTCTTTATCCTTTCTTCTTCTAATATACCTCTTTCCTTATCTACTTCGTCTTAATTTCTAACTATCTTCTTTTATACTCTTCTTATTTATTTTCTCTTTTCGTTTACCTCCTTCTTTTCTTTCTATCCTCCTATACTTCTTCGATTCTCTTCTTCTTCTTTACTTCTCTCTACTTTTATATTTCTTCTTTCTTTTATCTTATACTTGTTAAACTTCTTCTCTCTACTCTACCCTCTCCTCTACCCTTTTTGTGATACCTTACAGCTTACTCTTACTCTCTCTCTCTTCTTTCTCTACTCTCTACTCTTACAATTTACCCTCTGCGCCCCCTTAATCTATCTTACCTTGATAAAACTCCTCTTCTTACTCTCTTTCTTTGCCTTTACCTCTATCTCTCTTGTATTTTCTTTCTCTACTATTATTTTGCGTCTACAACTCCGCGCCCTCTCTTATCTATCTACCTCTAAAATATAATATTCTCTTATATTCTTTTCTACTACTCTCGCTTTTGTATTATTATTACCGCAACGGGCGGCTTCTTGAAACTTAACCTCTTTTCCTCTGCCCTACCCTCTCCCTTCGCCCTTCCGCCTACTCTCAATCCCCTCTTTCTTGCTTTCTATTAAACTCTCTTGTATTTCCTCCTCCCTAAAATCCCTTACCCTCACTCTCTCCCTTACCCTCAATCTCTCCCTTACCCTCAATCTCTCCCTTACCCTCTCCCTCTACTACTACACCTCCCCTCTTTTCCTCTCTCAACTTCTTTTACTCCTCTAACTTCCCTTTCCTCTCTCTTGATCTACTTTACTTTCCCTATTTCCTCTTCTTTCTACCTCTTTCTCTCCTACTTACCTCACTCCCTACTCCTTCCTTTTTCTCTCCTTCTACTAACCCTTTCGAATTTTTACTTTTAACTCTACTCTCTAACCTTTCTCTTCCTACTCCTTACTCATTACCTCTTCTCACCCTTTTTCTCTTTCTTCTCCGACTTTCTTTACTCACTCTACTTCTCTTTTTCTACTACCTACTACTCCTCTTTACTTCCTTTCTATACTTCTTTCTTCTACTACTACCTACTTTACTCTCTCTTACCGCTTTCACTACTTCTACTTCTACTCTTACCCTTTTCTTTACTCTTGCTCTCTTTCTTGCTCTCTTTCTTCTTCACTTCTACTTCTCATTTTCCTTTTTCTCTCTCTTCCTTTCCTTTACTTCTGCTCTTACTCTTACTCTTTATTACTATTCTATTCTCTTATATCTATTTTCTTACTTTTCTATATTATATTAACTATCATCTCTCTCTTCTTCACTCTTTCTCTCTTCTTATATCTCTTCTCTTTTTTCTCTTTTACTATCTCTTCTATCCTCTTCTATTATCCCTACTCCCTTACCCTTCTTACTCTCCCTAACCCTGTAACCTTTCTTTATTTCTCTACTTCTCTTCTTCTACTACCTACTACTTCTCTTTACTTACCTACTTTCTTTACTTTTCCTTCTGCGTTTTACTCTCTCTTACCGTTTTTATTACCTACTCCCTCTCTTCCTTTACCACTTCTACTCCTTCTTAACTTCCTACACTCTCTACTATCTACTCTTTACTCTACTCTTTACTCTACTCTTTACACGCTACTATCTACCCTTATAACACATACTCCTCTTCTTTATAATACCTTACTTATCTCTTCCTAACACTCCCCTTTCTCTTTATATCCTACTTACCTATGAAACCCTCTCTTCGCCCTACCTACTTGTGAAACCTCCTCTTCCCCCTTACTACTTGTTTCGCCTCCTTGTCTGTCCTATCTGCCCCGTCTGACTTGCTGTACTGCGCCCCCGGAACTCACTCCACCGCCTGCGTTCCTATAACCTAATTAATCCTACAATAACTACTCTTACTCCACCCTTTTTGTAACACCTTACGGGTCCACCCACCACCCCCTCTACTCTCTCCTCTACTCTTACTCTACCCTCTTTGTGACACCTTACGGCTTACTCTTACTCTCCCTCTTCTTTTCCTACTTCTCCCTTTCTCCTCCTAAATACTTCTTAACCCTAAAAACGGGGTGTTACTACTTATACGCCCTATCTAACTTCTTTTAACTCCTTACTCTCTACTCTTACACCCTACCCTCTACTTCGCTCTACAACTCTGCGTCCTCTAAACCTACCTTATCTTATAAAAATTCTATTCTAACTCTCTTTCTAACCCTTTACCTCTACCTCTCTTGTATTTTCTTTCTCTACCCTCCTTTTGCGCCCCTAAATCCCCGCCCCCTCTTACCTATTTACCCCTAACATATAATCCTCTCTTATATTCTCTTCTACTACTCTCGCCTTTGCATCTTCCTTACCGCAACCGGCGGCCTTCTTTAAACTCTACCTCTTTTCCTCTTTTCCTCTGCCCTATGCTCTTGCTTTACGCTTCTGCCTACTCTGAAACCCCTCTTTCTTATTTTCTAGTAAACTCTCTTATATTTCCTCCTCTCTAAAACCCCCCTATATATTATTTACTATCCACTTTATTATTCTTAACTCTTTTTACTTACTTTCTCTAGTTATCTTCTTATACTATAATACCTAACCCTCTTTACCCTCCCTGATCCTCTCTACCCTCCCTGATCCTCTCTACCCTCCCTGATCCTCTCTACCCTCCCTGATCCTCTCTACCCTCCCTGACCCTTCCTCTCCCTGACCCTTCCTCTCTCTACCCCTAACCCCTTTAACCGCGCCCTCCACTACTCTCTTACCTCCCTCTACCCTACCTCTTCCTCTATTAACCCCCCTATTAATACTCTGTTACACTATCAATTTGCGTCTCGTACTATCCAATACTGCCCCGAACAATTCCTCTCCTACCCCTTACATTTCTCCTGCCTAACTCCCTACTAAATACATAACGAATAACCCTTATACAAATCTACTCTAACACAATCTTAACTGCTTCTTTTGTATTTCTCCTCCCCGTCACTAACATCTCCCTATTTTGTCCTCGCTTTGCTTATCACCCGCCCTTCGCATATTCCCTATCTATTCCCCTACTATCCTAATTGCCTGTCTTACTACTCTACCTGCCTAAGCTCCTGTTATCACTGCCGTATTAAACTCTACTACCCGCCTTGTCGCTCCTGCTCCTACTGCTCTACCCTCCTCTCTACTATATCTCCTCTTTATTACTGCTCTTTGCTGCTGTCTATCTCCTTGTCCGCTTGTCTACACACTAAAAATCTCTCCTCCTCTTCTTTATATCTCTCTTCGCCTCCTTGCCCCTCCAAATACTTTTCTAATACTCGCCTTCTATATCTTATTACCCACTCTTTCCCCTCTACATACTACCTAACGAATTGCTCTTCTACCTTATTTTGCCTGTAATCTAATCCTCCTTTATCTCCTTATGAATATTTTTATTCTTCTATTCATTTCTTACCTATCCCTCTCTTTATTCTGTAACCCTAACCCTTTCTTCCTTCTATACCCCTAACCCTGTCTTATCTACTATAAATCCTCTTCTCCCCTTTAACCCCGCCCCCTAACGCTTTCCTACCTCCCTCTACCTAAACGCTGCCCTAATAAACCCCCCGTGAATACTCCTTTATACTGTTAATTTGCATCTCTTACCTTCTAATACCGCCCCTAACAATTCCTTTCCTACTCTACCTCCCACCAAAAACGCCCCTAATAACCCTTAAACTGAATCGGCTCTAAAACAATCGTAATCGCTTCTTTTACACTTCCCCCCTCCCCTCACCAACATCTCCCTATATTTTCCTCGCTTCGCCCATTATCCGCCCCTTTGCATATTCCCTATCCATTCCCCTACCATCCTAATTCCCTACCTCACTACTCTACCTCCCTAAACTCCTGTTGCCGCTGCTGTATTCACCTCCGCCACCCGCCTTGTCGCTCCTGCTCCTGCTCCTGCTGCTCCAACCCTCCCTGCCCCTCCTCATCTCTCCTCTCCACCACATCCATCCTTCCCCTCTCTCTCTTCTGTTCCTCTCTCTTCTTTCCTTTCCTCTTCATCTATTTCTATCTCTCCTTATTTTTAATCTAATTTACTCGCTTTTATCACTTAATCTATATAACATCTACTAAATACCCTAACTCGGAAACTTTTCCTATTGCCACTATATCTTCTCTCTTCTTCCCTTTACCTCGGCCTATACCCTTCTCTGCAATAACCTCTGTTGTTTATTGTTCTCCTCTATTATAAACGGCTGACTCTAATAAAACTCTCTTATTAACCTATTCGTTTCTGTACACCCTAACCCCTACTTGCTCTAAAACTGTCTTACGAATCCCTCTATTAAATTTACTTTAACTCTCTGTTCTACTAACCTCCTATCTATCCCTATGCTACTCTATTCTTGCTTCCCTATACTAATCCTAACAACCTTGCTATAAATACCCTCGAAACTAACAATCTTTTATATCTGCTGTCTAATCTCCTCCGTATCTATTATCTTCTTATTGCTTGTATACACACGTTATACCATTCGCTATACTAAACACAACCTAAATACTTCTTCAACTATCTCCTTTGCCTACTACCTCTTAGTTCTCTAATACTGTTGTATATTGTGTCGGCTCTGTCCTTCGCCTACCGCCGTCTATATACCGCATCGCATTATCTACTACCCTATATACCTCTATCACTATTCTGCGTCGGTAAACTTAAACTCTACCTACTGTATGCACGTCCAACACGGCCTGCCTCGTCTTACTACTGTTGCTTAAATACCCACTATGCATTATTGTACTGTACCTTAACTCTATCCTTATCCTTATTACTACTGCTGTTCTTGCTACTCTCTCTTTACTTGCTCTATATTTTTCTTTACTTCTCTTTCTATTTTCTTTACTTCTCCTTCTTTCTCTTTATCTTTTGCTTCTTATGTCCTTCTCTATAAACTTCCTTATCTTTCTCTCTCTTTCTTCTTCTACCTATCTTCTATTCCCTTTACTATACTCCTCTTAAATTATATCGGGTTTCTTTTATTCTTCTTTCTTTTCTAACATCTCTTTTTAATATTATTGAAACATAATCTCTTATATCTTTTTTATTTATATCTTCTTCTTATGACTCTACTTTTATATAAACTTAATCTTTTCTTCTATCTTCTTATTAATGTATTCCTAATAACTTGCTCTGTCTTCTACTACAATCCTAATCCTTAAATCCTACTTAATTCTATGCTTGATTTCTTTCTTAAACACTATCTAATATATACTACAAACTATACCTGTTTTACCTACCTCATCTATCGATTATGAATCTCACCAACTTTATACTCTCTCTTTTCGAATCTTTCTTTTCTTTGCTTTATACCTGCATACTTATTTTTAACATAAATAACTCTTCTTTAAACTTTTGCTCTTACTATACCCTTACTGTGCTTATTACTCTTACTACTGTTACTATCTTTGCCTCTATTATAATTACTCTTGCTTCTACCACGGCTACGGCTGCTATTCTTGTAACTTTTCCTTCTATCGCGACTATCACTCTTACTGTCTATTCAATTACGGTTACGGGTTCTACTATTGCAACTCCCGCTGTTCCTGCCGTCCTTGCTGCTTTTAACATGCTCGTTATTACTCCTACGGCTACTACTACACCTGTGTTTACTGCCGCTTCTACAAATATCGCCACTGCGGCCCCTACGCTTCCTATTCTTGCTATCCACTCCGTCCTTGCTGCTCTCGCCATTCCAGCTGCTCCTGCTGTCCTCGCTGCTCCTGCTCTCGCTAATTACGCTCCTACTATTTCCGCCCTTACTGCTCTTACTCCTGCAGCTTTTACTCTTAATGCGCCTACTCCTACGGTTACTGCTCTTATTGCTGCTACTCTTAATGCTCTAGCTCTCACTGCTATTGCTCTCGCTACTCTCGCTATTCTTGCTACTACTACTGTCCCTGCTGTCGCCAACCTCGCTTCTATCGCTATCCTTACTGCGACCACTCTCCCTGCTCCTATTATTTTCGCTGCTTGTAACACCCTCGTTGCTGCCGCCTTTAAAGCTCCTACCCTTGCTACTCCTGCTATTCTTACTGCTCCTGCTCCTACGGCTCTTACTTCTACGTCCTGCTCTTGCTACTCTTACTCCTACCGCTCTTACTCCTCCGCATTCCGCAATCCTCCCTATTACTGCTTCTGCTCTCGCCACTTCCTCTATCTCTACTATCCCCGTCCTTCTTGCTGCTCTCGCTTTCCCCGCTGTTCCCGCTGTCTCTACTGCTCTCTTCTGCCCCTTACCTCCTACGCCTCCTCCACCTGCGGTAACTGCGGTTTCGGCGGCCGCTACCGCTCCTCTTGTCGCTGCTCTTACTACCCTCGCTACTTTCGCTTTCCTTGCTGCTCTTAATATCTTCGCTATCAATCCTACGGCTTCTGTTCTCGCTGCTCCTGATACTCTTACTATCTCTACTGTCCTTACTTTGTCCCTTGTCCTTGTAACTTGCACTGCTCTTAATATTCTTATTACTACTCCTACTACCCCTGCACCTGTTGCCGCTTCTGCCCCTGCTATCCTTGCTGCTTATAATATCCTTACTTCTACCTCTTACCTCTTACAGCTTATATACACCTCCGGCTACTGCTATTGCTACTGCTACTCTCCTACTTTCGCTATCCTCGCTACTCTTACTGTCCTTACTATCCTCGCTGTTCTTACTATCCTCGCTGTCCTCATTATCCTCGCTGCTTCCGCTGTCCTTACAATCCTCGCTGTCCTCGTTGTCCTCGCTGCTTCCGCTGTCCTTACAATCCTCGCTGTCCTCGTTGTCCTCGCTGCTTCCGCTGTCCTTACAATCCTCGCTGTCCTCGTTGTCCTCGCTGCTTCCGCTGTCCTTTCTACCCTTACTGCCCTTACTATCCTCGCTGTTCCCGCTGTCCTTGCAATCGCTACAATTAACTTAATAGTTAATTCCCTTGCCGTTCGCCCCTTTCTTGCGCTGCCCTTGTTGCTCTTACTGTCCTCGCAATCATCGCAATCACCTTAATTACCTTAATTGCCTCTATCCTCGCGGCTACACATCCTGCTCTTACTGCTCTTGCTACTCTTACTTCTATCGCGCCTGCGGCTCCTGCTTTCCTACTCTCGCTATCCTCGCTTCTCTCACAGCTGATCCCGCTATCCCTACTATCCCCGCCGTCCTCGCTGCTCTCGCTGCTATCGATATCCTCGCTTCTGCTCCTCACTCCCCACCGCTCCTACTACGCCTGCGGCCGCTATAACTACTTCTGCCCCTGCTCTTGCTTTCCCTACTGCTCTCGCTGTCCCTGCTGTCCCCCCACTGCTCGCGCTACTCTCGCTGCTTCTCACTTCCTACCGCTGCTACGGCTTCTACAACTCCTTTCGCCGCTGCGGCTCCTGCTCTCGCTGTCCTTACCGTCGTCGCTGCTCTCGCTACTCGCTCTGTTCTCGTTACTCTCGCTATATGCGCGGCTCTCGATGCTCTCGCTGCCAACGCTACCTATCATGTCGCTGCTCTTATTTCTCTCGCCTCTCTCGCTCCCTACGCTCTCGCTACTTGCCATCTCGTTGCTCTCGCCTGCCTCGCCTGCCTCGCTCTCGCTACTTGCCATCTCGTTGCTCTCGCCTGCCTCGCCTGCCTCGCTCTCGTTGCTCTTGCCGCTCTTGCTGCTCTCGCTCTTGCTGCTCTCGCTATCGGAGCTACTCTCGCCGTCGTCACGACCCTCGCTTTTCCTCCCTGCTCAAGCTGCTATTACTGCTTTCGCTACCTGCCATCAAGTTGCCCTCGCTGTCCTCGCCATCCTCGCCATCCTCGCCATCCTCGCCGTCGTCGCTGCCCTCGCTATCGCCACTATCGCCACTGTTGCAGCTATTGCTCTCGCTACCAACGCTGCCTGCGCTCTTACTGCTCTCGCCGCTCTCGTTACCTTCTCTGCCCTCGTCTTTGTCGTTGCTCTCATTGCTCTCGCTGTTGCCGCTGCTTTCGCTACCTCTAATATCTTTACTACCCTCGCCTTCGTCACTACTCTCGCTGCTCTCGCCTTGATCACTGCTCTCGCTGCCCTCGCCTTCGTCGCTACTCTTACTGCTGCTACTATCGTCACTGTTGCTGCTATCTCTCTTGCTGCTAACCCTGCCTACGCTCTCGCTGATCTTGCTGCTCTTGCCTTTATCGCTGCTTACACTATCCGACCTACTCGAGCTGTTGGAGCTACCCTCGTCAACGTTACAACTCTCTATATTTCCTCTACTCGCCTATTAATCTTGTAATCCAACAAAACTCTCCTGCTAAGTTATTGCTCTCAACCGTCTCTAACAATCGCTTTTTTCCTAAAAACTCAAACAACGTCGGCCCTGCTCCTGAATTACTAACCCCGAACTCCTCTAACCGCGCCGTCCATCGGTTTCCTACCTCGCTCCGCCCTAATGCTATACTTAATAACCCGCCTATTAATACCCCTCTATACTGGCAATCCCCGTCTTGGACTCTCTGATATCGCCCAAAACTATTCCTTTCCCACCGATTGCATATCTCCTGCGCAGTGATCGGAATGGTCTGGTCTGACTTGGTCTTGGTCTGGTCTAGACCGCCAAGACTTGGTCTGGTCTGGCGATTTTTTGAGACCGTGGTCGGACCGGTCTAGATGATCGGACCGGTCCGGCTATAAATAGGTCCACGTGACTAGATCTTAGACTAATCTAGCCAGAAAATTTAGCACAATATGAGTCATTAAGATCAAGGTAAGTCTTCTACTTACATAGAACAATCAAGTCCTTAACAACCTACTTATATACTATTGTTATGGAGCCTTCAACACCAACCTCACCGTCCCCATCGAATATTATAAGACTAGATTTAACGTCTCTTACTCCATCTCCTATCCCCACGTCATCACCCACCCCTATACTATCACCCACTCCTATTCAATATCACGAATCTCCAGATGAGTTCGTGCAGGGCGGTATCACGTACGTGAAACGTGCAATAATTGCAAGGAAGGATTTCCGTCAAGGTACATCACACATCTGGAAGTACGGACTCCAATACATTCGAGATAGCGATAAGAAAGAGGTGTATTACTGCCATGAGTGCAGGGTTGGGAAGAGCAAGCAAGAGTTGTTTGTCATCAATGGCACTTCTAGGATCCGGAATCACCTGGAACAGAAGCACCAGATTGATCCCCAGAGTGGCATCAAGCGAAAGGGTTCTGTACGGAAGTCTATAATCGACCAGCAAAAGGATGGGGCTGCTTCCAGCATCTTTTTCTGGAAGGAGTCAGTAGAGAAGTTTAAAGAGCTTCTAATTCGTTGGATTGTGTACTGCCATATCGCCTTCTTTCAATTAGAGAACCAGTACTTTCGTGAACTACTCCTCTTTTTAAATCCGGCACTACTCAACCACCTCCCGAAGGCTGCGAAGACTATCCGAAGCTGGGTAATGAATGCATTCATATCGAAGAAGCAACAGCTTAGGGAGGACCTACACCATTCACGGAGTAGGATCTCTATCTCCTTTGATCTCTGGACTTCACCAAACCCTTACGCTATCCTAGGCGTCGTCGCTATGTGGATTGATACTACCGGCATGCGACGTGTTACCGCTTTAGGTATGCGACGTATATACGGCGAACATACTGGAGAGAATCTTGGATCGGTGGTCCTTGAATTGCTGGAAGAATACGACATTAGCGGAGATCAGATTGGATACTTTATGCTGGATAATGCCTCGGCAAATGATACCGCTGTTGAGTTTATACTCAAGGATCTCTGCCCATGGATGAAGTCAAAACAACGTCGTCATCGCCGGCTGCGTTGCTTGGGCCATGTCATCAACCTCTGTTGCCAGGCGTTCCTTATGGGGCGAAACTGTGAGAAGTATCTTGCGAAGCTGGAGAAGCATCATCAACGTGGCGACTATACGAAGGTGGAAGAGCTCTGGAAGAAGTTCGGATGTTTGGGTCGTCTTCACAACCTGGTGCGATACATCAGGCTTACTCCACAACGGCGTGAGGAGTTTGCTACAATTATTATCGGCGGAGATCTTTCGCAATTCGACGGGCTTGAGCTTATCCAGAACAACTCGACCCGCTGGAACTCATGGTTTTATTCGATTACACGTGCATTAAATGTTCGAGAACGTTTAGAGCTCTTCTCGGCTCGTCATGTACCTGGAAAGGGCTCCGTAGGGATCGCGAACTTTAAGCTTGATGGACAGCACTGGTTTGAGCTTGAAAAGATTGAACTCGCTCTCAAAGACTTCTATGCTGCAACTTTGCTTTCTGAAGGTAAGAAGACGTCACTTGCGGACTGGTTTTCAACTTTGGACTGCCTTCTCCGGGAGATAAGCGAGACGAAGGATCACTACCACGACATCCACACTGAGGACGATAACAACTTTACATGGAAGTACCTTCAAGGCTGCGCTGATGCTGCTTGGTTAAAGTGCGTTGAGTACTATAACAATCAGCAGCTGAATTGGCAAAATCGATTCCCTGAAGATACTGACCTTCCACCGGCATATTATGCGGCTCAAATCCTTGATCCATATCGCAAGTGGGGATGGTTCAGGCAAGAGTGGGTTCTTCATGGCGACGAAGAGAAGAAGAGGTGGTTTGAAAACGCACAATTAGCGGTGAAGCATCTCTGGGAGACAGAGTATAAGGGAAGGTACCCTGTCGAGATGCTGCCACCACCAGCCAGGAAGGAGAGAGATCCTGACCCAGCATTTGATCGCCAGCGGGAACATAAGCGCATTCGAATAGACGCTCCAGTTTCTACAACTGATTTGTATGAACAATACATCTCTACTGACCGGCTTCATAACGAAGAGGCAGGTTGCAATGAGGCTATTGCGTACTGGCTATCTCGCTACGACTCCCAACGAGATCTCGCTCGCTTCGCTCTAGACATGTTTGCGATCTCGCCTATGTCGGATGAATGCGAACGTCTTTTTAGTAGCGCGAAGCTTACTATCGTCGATCGCCGTGGTAGGCTGAAGGCAGATATTATAGAAGCGTGCGAGTGTCTCCGGGCCTGGTATGGAAAGCCCCAAGCTGAGGGGAACAGCGATATCGAGGATAGTGAGAACGAAGACGACTAGATTGACAGTCAGTAGTAAAACACATTTCCTCGGCTTCCTTCTTTGCTTCAGCCTCATTCTTGGCGGTCTTGTTGGTCGGACCGGTCTGGTCGGACCGGTCCTTATGTAAGCACCTGGTCTGGTCTGGTCTGTACCCTCAGACCAGACCAGACCAGACCATTCCGATCACTGCTCCTGCGGCACTCCACACCAAAAACAGCCCGAATAACGCTCAAACTTAATTGTCTCTTCCATCCTCTTAATCGACTCCTTGATCCGCTGGCTCTCCTGTCGCCAACATTGCCGTACGTCGTGTGCGCTCGATCCTTGCCCTACCGCCTCGCATAACCCACACCGGTTTATCCATTGCGCCAGCTGCCTACGCAGCCACTCGACGTCGGCGAACTCCTGCTGCCGCTGCTGTATCAATCTCTGTCGCGGGCCGCCTTGCTCTCGTTGCTGCTGATTAAACGCCTGCCGCGCCTCTTCTTGCTCCCTCTCCAATGTCTCCGCCTCTTCTTCGTTGCTGCTGCCGCCCTCGGCCACCTCCACCACCTCCATCTCCTCCACCTCCTCCACCTCCTCCACCTCCTCCATCTCTTCCATCTCCTCCTCCATCTCCTCCTCCATCTCCTCCTCCATCTCCTCCTCCTCCATCTCCTCCTCCTCCATCTCCTCCCCGTCGGCTCTCATGCATACGTCACACCTCTCCTCTCCCTCCTCGCACCGAGCTCGCTCGGCCTCGCGCCTGTCTAAATACCCGTCCAACATTACCCGTCTACATGTCGCCGCCTCGTCTATGCCTTCGACGTATGCTCGCACCAACCGCTGCTCCGCCTCCCCCTGCTTGTCATCCGCCGCTCGCTGCTCGCCGTCCTGCACCATCATGATGGCCTCGCTCCGCTCCCCGTCTCGCCCGGCTCGCCCGCTCTCCTGCGCGTAATCCAACACGCTAAACGGCCAATCCATGTGGACAATGCACCGGATATCGGGCACGTCCACTCCCATGCCCAACGCGCTGGTTGCCACAATCACCCGCTGCTTGCCGCCCATGAACTCCTCCAACATGCTTGCCTTGCCAACCGCGTGGTGATGATACGCATGGCACTTGAGCTTCTCGGCTAACCCCTTGACCTTTGGCACTGAGTTGCCGTACACTACAATCTTGCCGCTCTTATACTTTCGGACCTTCTGCTGTACCATCGCCAACACCGTTGCCTCTACCTCCTGTCTCTTCCTCTCCTTCTCTACCCTTACCACCCGGTACGCTATGTTGCTCCGTGCTGTTGGTGCCCTAAACATTCTTACCTGCCCACGCTCAAAATGCATTCGCCGGAATAACTCGTCCTCCTCGCTGGGTGGCAACGTTGCTGTTAACATGACCATCTGCGTCTCTACAGCCACTAGCTTACCTAGCTGCTGCATCTGCTTGCGGAACGTGTACTGCCGGTTTAACACGATATGGCACTCGTCGATAATAATCCGATCTAGCTGCCGCGTCGCTCGTAGCCGGTTTAAAAACGTTGCAAATTCCTCTCCAACTGCCGACTCGGGCGTCACTAACACCACCGCTGCTGCGTCTGGCGGACGCCGACTCTGCCACTCTACGCACGATATCCCTAGCTTCTTGCACCGCTGTGCCATGTCGCCACGCAACGCGATCAACGGCACTACCACCACCGTCGTGCCGCCCTGCTCTGCCCACGCCGGCAACATGAACAACAAGCTCTTGCCTGCCCCGTCGGCATCACCGCTACTACGGGACTCTCGCCTGCTGTGATGGCTTTGATCGCTGCCTCCTGCACCCCCGGAACTTGGCCTCCTCGCCCATCATGCGCTTCAGCTGCGCTCTCGCGTCCATCTTCCTCAGCCGCTGCCACCGATCCACCCTTGCCTCGTCTGCCTCGCTCTCAAACGGCGCTCTCTTCCGCTTGCTGCTTCTTCTCTGGTCGTCCAAGCCTGCCTGGAAGCCCAAAAATCTATGCCAATCCGTGCTCGATGCCCGGAACTGCTGCCGCCTATCCGCCACGGCCCCTGACTGCTCCATGATCCCTCGCGCGTATACCAGTCCCGCCACGTGCGACGTATGGCCCGCCTGCTCGTCGGCAATCGAATCTCCTGCCTGCTCCTCAGCCCACTCCTTATTCTCCTCGCCCTCATCTGCCTGGAACGCTGTCGATCCACGCAAAAACCGCCGGCTGATGCCAATCGCCATCTCCCGGTACCCGGCAAACGTCCACTCCTGGCCCATCGCGATCCGGCTCTCGCGCTTCAACGCCTCCCGCAGCCCAGAGATGCCAACAATCAAATCAATCAAGCTTCAGGCCCTATACTTGCTTTGATTGACGTTTTCTTGGTGTTGAGCTTGCTTTGATGGGCTTGATAGGTCGATCAGTGAGGCTTGATTGGTGAGCTTGATGGGCTTGATCGCTAGGTAGCCTTAGGAAGCTCCGAAGAGTGAAAAAGGCGGTTTCTGGAGCCAAAAAAAGGCAAAACGAGAAGTTAGTATAGAGTTTCGAACACAAAGCAAAAAAGGCCGCAACTATCTGCTCTAGAGAGAGGTCCTTCTAGGAGCGCGTTTGAGGGAGAATAGCAGTGTTGCGTAGTATATAACCTGAAGTCTTATTGCGCGCGAGTAATCAAGAAAAGATAAGATTGTATCGCTATTGCCGTTGAAACCCAGCTACTCGGGAGTCTCTACGTTGAGCAGAGTGCTCACAAGCTATCCTCATCGTTCACTAGCAGTATATGCCCCCAACAGCAGTATACAGCAGGGACAGTAACCTCTCTAAGGCCTTTGGATAGGATATATCGAAGCTTAAGACTCATTAATCGACGCGGAGGCAGGCGGTATTATTCAGTGGATGGGCGTTGTAAGGTAGGCGAGACGTCTATTTTAAGAAGTAGTCAGCTACGCTCTGCTAGGTATATTGAAGCTGTAAGAAGCAGCTATCCTGATGACCCTAGAGGTCGTAGACGAGGATGGAGATGGGCTGTACTTACCGGAATCGCTAGGTTGCTCCCACGCTGTGAGGTTGTACAACTGCTCAAGGTCGTGATCTGAGAGTTGGCTTGTAGCTGACGTCGGCAGCTTTATGCCAGCGGCATTCCAAGCCCGTACACATTGAAGCGCGGCGAGTAGTTGTGACCCAATCTTGCGCCGTCGCGGAGCAAGTAGATCTCCTAGTTCACTAAACATGCGCTCGCACTCGCAACTGCTCGCTGGAATACTCAACACGTCAATCGCAAAGCGTGAGAGGTCGGGATACTTAGACTGAAGCTGTACCCAGTACTTGATAGGGTTGCCGTCAACGTTAGGGCTGTTGTGCTGCTTACTCGTCCACTTTGGCTCCAATTTGCGCCACCTGTCGTACTCATCTGTGAGCTCATCATCGTCCTCGCTATCGCTTATGATGTACGAGATAGCCTCGTCAATAGCGCCGTTATCACGCTCTTTTGAGGGCTTTGTTGGAGGAGTAGAGGTCGTATACTCTGCCCAAAGAGCACGAAAGTCAGCCATACAGGCGACGAGCCACTCAGGCTTATCACGCCACGCCTTCTCGCAATAGCGTCGATAGTACGGGTGAAGAGCGCAGGCCGCAAAGTACGCGGGTGAGTCGTCGAGTTTACTGTAGTAGTCGTTGAGCTTCTCCCACGCTGCGCGAAAGTTGATAGAGATGTGATCTTCAGGCGCCTCGCGCTGCTCAAAATCAACCCTCTCGTACTGCCGGAGACGCTGCTCAAAGCGCCCCATAAGGAACTCAAACACTGGTATAACCTCGTATATCGCACCGAAACGGCCACATTTGCCTCTGCCTTCAAGGCGCTTTGTAGCATCTTTCAGCGGCTTCAGCACCTCAATATACTCAGTTATAACAGCCCAATCAGCAGCTGTGAGGCCCTTAGATCTCATCCAAGCAGGCGCCTGGGGCTTCTTGTTGTTCTTCGTTCGGGCGTGTGAGTCGGCAACGCGCTGCTGTTCCACGTAGAAACAAACGTAGGAGTTGAACGCGGGTTGTAGTAATACAGCTCTCTCAAACGCTGAACAAAAGGAGTTCCAGCGCGTAACGCAAGGCTTTACAGGCTCGAGTATTTGGAATTTAGCGTCGTCGTCGGCCGGTAAGTCCTGCCTCGCGAGGCGCTGAAAGTTCGCGAACATGTCGTACTGTTGTGGCGTTTTGATGTAGCTAATAACGTCTATAAGCGTGCCTAATGGGCCCTGCTTACGCCACTCGTTGAGGTATTTCTCTTCCTCCTGTACAGCGTTAGAAAGCTTCATTGAAAAGAACAGGTAGACTTACAGCCAAGTTCTCGTCGTTGTTAAAGGCGTCCTTGTTTGAGCCAAATATAATCGACTGGCCAACTAAGTTGATTGTATGAGCGCTACAACGTAGCCGGCGATGCTTAGACTTAAAGCCAAACTTCGCTCCAAGGGTCGCGATAGCAGTGTCGTTATTGAACGCGTTGTCGAGCATAAAGTAGCCAACGTTCTGCGCAGTTATATTAAACTTCTGCAGAGTTTCAGCGACACAATCAGCTATCCTGTCGCCAGTATGGGCACCTGAGAGCTGCGGCAGGTCAATAGCAACGTCCCTAAGGTCGCCCTCAGCCGTGGCAAAGTGAGCGACAATACCGAAGAAGCCACGCTTGCCACCTTTAACGGTCCACCCATCAAAGCTTATATGTATCTTGCTCGCCGCGCAACGCAGCTCATCGACGACCTGAGGCTGCATGAAGTTGTACAGCCTCATCACAAACTGCGCAACGCTTGTGCGACTACTCCAGAGCGCCTGCTCAGCTTCAGGATTCGCGAAATGTATCATCCTGCGGAAAGCTGGATCTTCGAACTGGCAGAGGGCGAGGTTGTTGTCAACAAGCCAGCTAACAGCTGCTATTCGAAAGGACTGTACGTCGAAGTTTCCTATCTCGTTCGCAACCCTTTGGCTAACGCCGAAGCCGCCCTTCAGCATCATTTCTAGCGATTTCTGGCCTCCAAGAAGCTGCTGAGGCGGTTGCTCGCCAGCGTTTGTTATTCCATGATCCCTATTTAGGTGCCTCGCAGCAGTACTAGTTGCCTCCGTCGTCTCCGCAAAGCCAGCAGTCGCTGCTTTACGCTTGTGACAGATGTGGCACAGCCAGAATATCCTGTTGGTATTACTGCGGAGAGTAAGCCGATAACCGTAGTTGTATACCCAGCTTTTCTTCTGCTTCTGTGTCCGAAGAGGCTTCATATACCGTGGCAGGCGACCAGACTCCGCAACAATCAATCGGATCGGCATGATTGATTCCTATCTAGGTTAAAGGCTGCCTAATGAAGTAATTCTTTAACCTATATAGGAATCAATCATGTCAATCGATTGATTGTTGCGGAGTCTGCAGGCGACTCCAGTTAATGCCATCAAAGTTATCGGCCATACGCGGGTCGAAGTCAGGCTCTGGCTCGCCTTCATCTACCGCTTCAGACGCCGCTGCAGCTACCTCAGAGGCTTCAACAGGCGCGACAATCGCATCTTCGGGTATAGAGTCGCGCAACTGCATCTCGAAATCAACGCCTTGGCTCGCGGCCAGTATAGCTCGACGCGGCGACGTTGGCGGAGTCTCGCGCTGTGTATCCTCGTCGATAACGAAAGGGTGAGATGGCTGCGAAGCTTCGATAGTTATAGGCTGTGATTTACTGCCTTTCTGGCGTTTTGAGCGACCAGCGGCGGCAACAGGAGCGGCAGCAGGGCGTTTACGAGGATGCCTAGGGTCTGGCATAATAGCAACGGGTAGCACTAGGAATAGAACATGTAGAGAATTGTGTTAATCATTGTGCTACGGGAACTAAGATCTATATCTCCGCCGGCTAACGTTGTGGGCGCTATGCCCTGTACGTACTAGCCTTTAAGTGAGAGAAGATGGGATGGAACCTAGGTTATACCAAAATCTACGACTTCACGTTCTACGATATAGCCAGGATCAAGCCTATCAAGCTCACCAATCAAGCCTGCTTGATGGGCTTGATTTGCTTGTACTTTTGAGCAGTCTGGGCTTGATTTGGCTTGATTGTATTCACTCAATCAAATCAATCAAGCCCATCAAGCAGGCTTGATTGTTGGCATCTCTGATCCCTCGCGCGTATACCAGTCCCGCCACGTGCGACGTATGGCCCGCCTGCTCGTCGGCAATCGAATCTCCTGCCTGCTCCTCAGCCCACTCCTTGTTCTCCTCGCCCTCATCTGCCTGGAACGCTGTCGATCCACGCAAAAACCGCCGGCTGATGCCAATCGCCATCTCCCGGTACCCGGCAAACGTCCACTCCTGGCCCATCGCGATCCGGCTCTCGCGCTTCAACGCCTCCCGCAGCCGATCGGTCGTCCACTTGCGGCCGCTGGGGTCTGCTGGCCACATATGCGACGAAACTGCCTCCTTCTCCCACACCAACGCCTCGAGCCGCTGCTGGAACGGCAACACCAGCCACATATACCACACTACCAGCTCGCCCACCTCGCGCGGCAAATATCGATGGATAATCTTGACGTCGCCGCTGACTTTGTATCCCTTGTGGTACCGTGTCACAAACACCACCATGCCGTCCTCGATGAATATATTGCGATGCCCCCCTTGCACTGTGTTGCTATGCCGTACGCTCAGTAGCTCTGGCCCTCGCGCTGGCTGCCCACCCGTTATATGCATTAACACCGCCAGCTTCTCGCGAAATTCTACCACCCGGTCCATGTATCGCTCTATTGCCTGTCGGTCTACCCCTGACTGCGTCCCGGGCTTCATGAACCGACTCCGGATGCTGGCGCTCTCGCCTACCCGCTCAAATAACCACCTCTCGCCGTTGACGGGCATGTTTGTGCGATGATCCTTCAAAAAGTTCCATCCTGGCCGCTCGTCGGTTGGGTTGTCACGTATGCTCTCCCATGGCACTGCCGGCACCGGCGCTGCCTTGCTGCTAAACATTAACTCCTCTGTTAATAATCGCCGGCTCTCGCTAGCCAGCCCATGTACCATGCCGCGGAACTGCGCCATGCTAAAATGCAGCTCTTTGTACAGCAGCTCGTCGCCAGACTCCGCAACAATCAATCGATCGACATGATTGATTCCTATATAGGTTAAAGAGTTACTTTATTAGGCAGCCTTTAACCTAGATAGGAATCAATCATGCCGATCCGATTGATTGTTGCGGAGTCTGCTCGTCGCCGTTCGTCCACTCTACATGCCCGCGGGTTGTAGTGTTGTAATGGATCTTCAATCCATACGTCCGCAAATCCAACATCCACTGCATGGGGCTATGGCTGCCGCGCACCATGAACCGGTCCATCATCTTCTGCACTAACTGCAAACACCCCTTGGGACGCCGTCGCTGGCTTGGCCCGCTCTCGTACGCGCTGTCATCTAAGTCGTCGTCTGTCTCATCGCCGCTATCCTCCTCGGGCCCTGACATTTCTAGTCCCTTCTGCACGACCATAAACCGAGCGATCTTGATCACCGCCGATAATATCGGCGGGTACTGCTCCGGCCCCTTCCATCCGTCCTCCTTGACGCCCAGCACCGCCAACGCGCACACCAGCGGGCTGTCATACTCTCTACGGGTGATGCGGTGGTTAAGTAATGCAATGCAAAACTCCAAACACGCTTTCTGTATCTTAGACAACTTCTTAGGCTCGGGGCCTTCTCCCTGACCTGGCTCTTCCTCAGCTACCTCTATCGCCTCGTCTATGTCGTCCATCATCTCCTCGTCCAGCTCTTCTCTCTCTTCGTCCATATCCTCGGCTTCATCTTCTTCGTCTCCCTCTATGCTCCGCTTTGCCTGTTCGATTAACACCTCCCATGCCTCTCGCTGCCGGCGCGTAAACCGATACTTGGGGCTCTTCCACCCGTGCTCTTTCTGTGTGCGTGCAAAAAACATTAACATCTGCTGCCACGGTCGTGTGTGCTTGACAATGGCGTTCTTGTCCATATACGGCTGTAACGGCTGGAACCGGGTTTGGTGCATCTCTGTGCGAATTGCCTCCAACCGTATAAACACGCCAATCCGGTCAATAATGGATGCCTGGCTGAACCGCGCCAATCCATCCATGGCTGCCCAAATCGCTGCTTCCACCGGCTCGGCCTGCTGCTCCTGCCTGGCATCTGGCTCTGCCACGGGCTCCTCGATGCACGCTAACAAATCCGGCCTCTCCATGCCCACTAGGTACGGCAACCACTGCGTCCGCTCCAGCCATGGGTTCACCTCGTCGCGCTCGCCCTCCTGGATCGTCGTCTGCGCCCGCTTCTCGATGTCTGCCCACGCCTTGGCCATCTGCTCGCCCACTCGCGCCCATGCTGCTGCCCCGTCTACGGGCACGATTTCGGGGCCTTCTCCATCCTGGCTGGGTGCCTGGACCTCAAAGTACTGCGATCCATGCCGGCTGCTGAATAATCGCTGGCAATGGACCAGCCGGTACCCCTTATCCATATGTGCCTGCACGCTCTTCTGCCTGGTTCGACTTGGCCGCCCTCGCTTCTTCCCTGCTGACCATCCTTGATGGTCCTTACGCCAATGCTTTCGTATAGCCTCCTTACTTCTTGCTACATAATAGCAGCAGCTGGAGTCAAATTGGCATAACATCCCGTCTGTATACACTGGCAATTGCCGCACAGGCTTTGGAGCACCAGTCGGCACCTCGAGCTCACTAGGGTACTGGACTAACCCAGCCCAGCTGCGAACCTGCTGTCCAACTGCCTCAGCCTCCTTGTAACTAACCTTATGCTGCTTCTGTAGATGGCCCTCAATCTGATCTGGCCATACTGCATATCTGCACTCTCTGCATGCCGCTACGCTGTGCTCAGGCACATGCTCGAAATACTGGCACTCGATGCTAGGTTTAGACATGTTGAAATATCGACGCCTACCTGTTCTACTCGGCTTCTTATATACACGCGCTGTTGATCGCTCTCTCGGTGCTTACTCCGGCGGCGCGCGCGCGGCGGGGTGCCGAGCCTCGCGACCTCCTGACCCCCAGACGCGTAACCCTAACCAAGAACACCAAACCCTAAGCTCCTGAACCACATAGTCTGCTGCGCTGTAAATTCGTCAGATTGTGCGTCTACGTATGCTGAGTTATATGTCTAAATTTGGAGTAATTTCGACTATAGACTAAAAATGGGATGTACTCCTGAAGTTTAATGGGATAAACCCCTGGTTCTAGTATATACCCGCCATACGCGTACTTCTCAGCACTAACAAAAAATGGTATATTATAACGTACCATTGAGCGCCCTGGGTTAGAAATAGATTCCGACTACTCCCAAGCCGTGCAGCCGCGTGGTTGTGGAGATACAAGGAGTCTAGTACCCCAAACGCGACGCGTCCGAACTTTCAGAAGCAAACGCACAGACCAAGCCAAGAAACAACAACAACAAGACAACAGAGAGGCTAAAATGGCCCAGATAGCGACACTATCGTAGTCCAGCTACCAGAAGACCTCCGGACCTCAAGCACACTGGACGACGAAATGGAGACCGACGAAAGGCACCAAGACAACCCAACAACACCATCGAGCAGACCACCCAAGAACACCAAGGTTAATTATTCAGCCACCACTAAACAGCAATGTTGCCGGTATTGCGAAAGCTACGCGGGCCAATAGTCTCCTCCGTCTGCTGTATCGTCGGGGCTCCTGGTGGAGGCTTAGGATTGTTAGAGGATGCGATCACTGTAATCATAAGTAAATCCTGTTTGCCTGCGAGCGTCGCAAACTTTCGATGTGGTCCTGGAGCTTTAGGGCGGGACTCATGGTACTGTTGGACAATGTCTGCGGAGTCCACCAGGTTCATGTATGGTTCCCAAGATGGGTTGTCGGTGCCGGCGGGGTAGTTGGTCCATCGCACTAAGTATTGGAGAAGACCGCTGCGAGAGTAGGGGTCTTTAAGTCTCTTGTTGACGCGGGAGTCTAGGACGGCTTCCACTTCATAGCTTGTACCATCTTCCTCGTCGGGATCGGCGAACTCAGCTGGTGCGGAATCGCGCAGTTGACCAGGCAGCGGAGCCTCCTCGTGTAAGTGTAGTAACCACGGGTGGAAGACGTTGTGGAGCTTGCCCATCTCTGGAGGCAGGAGTAGTTCGTAAGCCATATTGTCAATGACGCGTGTGACAGTGAAGGGACTTAAACTCAGGCGCTGGGAGCCGGGCGTCGTTTGCGTATTCCGCCTGTTTAGCTTGTGACCATTGTAGTTCGAGCCGAAGGGCTTTGCGTAGCGCGTCTAGCTTTTCTGCAAACTTGTTGGCGTTGTCTTGATCTCTGCGAGCTGGGGCAGTGAGACCAGTGTTCACCTTAGGTGGTTCAAGACCAGACTTCGGGTCATAGCCCTTAGTGAGGCGGAAAGCGGTAGTCCCAGTACTAGCGTTGATGGCGTTGTTAGCTTCGAACTCTGCCATAGGAAGAAAGAGAGCCCAGTTGTCTTGCTCGTAGTTAATATATGACCGGAGGTATTGTTTTAGCCAAGCGTTGGCGTTCTCCGTCTGCCCATCGGTTTCTGGGTGATAGCCCGTTGACAACTTTGGCTTGGTACCCAGTCGTTGACAAAGACGTGTCCAGAAATGGAGAGGAACTGGGCTCCACGGTCGCTGACGATGCTGTCGGGATATCCCTCCTCACGCCACACGTACTCGACGAAGGCTTTCACAAGGGTATCAACCTTTAGGTCCACCACAGGTATAAACTTCTTCTTCTTGCTAAGCCGATCAACAATCACTAAGACGTTGGTATATGTGCGGCCGTTATCGGTGCAAGGAGGCAGGTGCGTGATATAGTCCATGCTGATGCTACTCCAATATCGCTCAGGTATCGGGAGTGGATGTAGGAGCCCGTGTTTCCCATCGCGGTAAGATTTCGATCTCCGACAGGCCAAACAGTTCTTGACGTACTGTGCTACATCATTTATCATCTTCGGCCAGTAGTACCAGCGGTTTAACATGTCGTAGCTACCGTGTTTGCCGCTATGGCCACCGCAATAGGATCGGTGTACGCGTTCGATGATCCGGGTGCGCAGGGTGCCTGATTCGGGATGTAGACCTTCTTCTTGACATAGAAGACTCCGTCGTGTATTGAGCAATCACCAAGCTCTAAGCGTATCCTGTTTGGACCGTGAATTAGGTGGTACGGGATGCGGCGCTGGCCATCAGCTTTGGCTTTGAGGATAACTTGAACGATGTCGTCATCCGGGTAAGCTTGTCGAACGGTCTGGAGGATATTGGCTTCGTCCAGCGACGTGTCCGGCTCCGTAAGCGGTGCAGCGGACGTGTCATCGACCTCCGCTGTGTCTCCGAGAGCGAAGAGGTATTCGTCGCTAAAGTCGTCCGTTTCACTGTCTTGGTACATCATCATGGCCAAGGAGACTGGGGACGTCCGGAGCTCGTCACCGAGGGCGTTGGCCAGATATACAGCGTGTCGGGAGCCACCGTCGAAGTGGAAGCTAAAGGTGGCAACTCGACACTCAGGATCCACCTGGTCAGGCTTGAGGATCACTTGTACCTGGTGTTGACGTCGCTCATCCTCGGCGTTAGCTGGAAGATCGCCCGGTCGGCGAGTGAGTGCGTCGGGCTTAGTTCCTTGTTTACCAGGACGGTATTTGACTCTAAAATTGAACTCAGCTAGGAACTCAGCCCATCGAGCTTGCCGTCGGTTGAGGCGTTTGGTTGTCATGAACGTCTGGAGGGCCTGGTGGTCTGACAATACCAAGATGGGATCATCAGTACCTGACAGTTCAAACCTCCACTCCTCGAATGCTCGAACAATCGCGAGGAGCTCCTTGTCATAGATCTCGTAGTTGCACTCGGCAGGTGTCATCTTATGTGATAAGAACGCTACAGGTCGTAGAACACCTTTGTGCATCTGCGAGAGGATAGCTGCGGTAACGAAGTCCGACGCGTCAGTCTCGAGCCACGTTTCCAAATCTGGGTCAAAGTGGGACAGTACGCCCGCTGTTTTAAACGCAAGCTTTAGCTGTTCAAAGGCTTTCGCAGCTTGTCCATTAGCTTGGAGAGGGAAATGTCGTTGACTACCCTCCTTGGTGAGTTCCGTGAGTGGCTTAGCGATATATGAGAACCCTTTAATAAACCGGCGATAGAAGTTGCAGAAGCCGAGGAAAGACTGCATGTCCTTCACTGATCTCGGCAGTTGCCAATCGAGGACAGTGGAGACCTTCTCCGGATCCATTTCGATGCCGTCGGTGGTGAGGATCAAGCCTAAGTACTTGACTCGCTTGGTTTCGAACTTGCACTTCGTGGGATCCAACGATAGTCCTGCGCCTTGAATCTTGCGGAGAACCTTTAGGACATGCGAACGGTGGTCTTTCTCGTTGTCGCTATATATAAGTATGTCGTCTAGGTAGGCGGTACATATAACGTCCAAGTATTCGCGCAGCGTTTCGTTGATGAAGTTTTGGAACGTCCCTGGTGCATTGCACAGTCCAAAGGGCATGACCATATACTCATAGAGTCCGTACCGGGTGAGGAAGGCGGTTTTCTCTTCGTCACCTTCTTTAATCCGAACGGTGTTGAAAGCGGCTACAACATCGACGAGAGACATAATCTGAACTTTGGCCATGCGCGCTAGAGTTTCTTTGATGGCTGGTGGCGCATTTCGATTCTTCTTAGTGACGTTGTTGAGTGCTCGGTAGTCGACACATATGCGGAGACCTCCTCCAGGTTTCTTGACGATCAAGACAGGTGACGCAAACGGGGAGTTACTGGCCTTGATTAAGCCCTTTTGCAGCATGTCATCGATATACTTCTTAACAGCCTCAGTCTCGGTACGAGTGAGTCCGTAGACATGAGGCTTAGGGGGCGTAGTGTCAGGAAGCAGGTCGATGGGGTGGTCGACTCCTGGTCTTCGTTCGGGGAGTTGATGAGCCAGATGAGGGTTGAACAGATCAGGTAGTTCGTCCAACACCCACTCAGGTACCAGCTGGCCAATCTGGTCTCTAGTCATGTAAGGTTGCTCCATCTTGTGCATGTACTTCTCAAAGTCAGTTTGCGAGACTGCGGCTACGCCGATGCCTTCTCGGTCTTCATCGGGGGCTTCGCAAGCTTGGCCCAATGGCGGGGTTCCAACCATGACCTGGTCAGGATGTTTGGCTGCGAGTGCGGTTGCAGCGGCAGCGGAGATGAGGTAGATATCAGCCATAGTCTCCTCAGTCGTCACCTTACCATCCTTGTTCGTCTTAGTAGTGGTGTCGCCTGTCTGGTAGTCTCCCTTGACTAGTTGTACGTGACTGTGACAAACTCCGTTTTCGTAAACCGTCTCTGGGAGTCCTTCGTGGAGGCAGTTAAGTTTGCACCCTGCCTTAGCGAAGGTGAGTGATCGCTGGTCGCCAAAGTGGAGGGCAGGCTGGTGATAGTCCATCCAATTCATGCCTAGGATAACGTCGTACTTGCCGATATTGGTGACGTAGCATAGGACGTTGTGCGTATGGCTTCCGTGTCGGACGGGCAGATCAACGGCCTGGGTAAGCTTGTCCACTTCTCCGCCGTTGGCTAGTGACAATCGAATGGGTTTGGCCACAGGCATAGTATCTAGGCGGTGTTGGTTAACCCATGACTGATTGACGAAGCATGCGCTGGCTCCCGTGTCGATAAGGGTAGAAATCGGTTGCCAACAATCAGGTCGCGTGAGAGCGGAGCCGGGAAACTCGAGTTGTCGGCTGAAGTCTTTAGAAGGCTTGCCTCCGATGGAGGCGGAGGACACGAAGTGGACCTCCGTCATAGTTGGCGTTTCGTCAGGGGCGAGCAGCAAGGCTGCAGCGATCTCGAAACGGCGATGCTGGTTTCGAACACGGCGCTGGTGTCTTTTTGCGTTACGCCAATTGAGCTCCCGCACGCGGCTCTGCGCGGGAGCCCCTAATTTAAATGCTCAAGTAGTTCCTCGTCGTTGACGTAGAAGCCATCGTCATCCACTAAGTCGTTGTCGTCCAGCGGCTCCTCAGTATCCTCGTCTCGCTCCTCTTCGTTGGAAGCGTCGAGAGCATTGATGTACAAAGAAGCCAGTGCGGGGATTTGGTGAGAAGGAGTGAAGGGCTTGCCGCGGCAGGGGCAGTCTCGTGCCTCATCTGATGGTCATCCTTGCCACATTTGAAGCAGAGCTTCAAGTCAGCTAGACGCTTCTTGTCTTTCTCTGACCGCTCGAAGGCCATCTTCTTGTACGTATGCGTGCTGGCGGCGTTGTTGTGACCTGGAGTGTCGGGTGTCCGGAAGGTGACCAACTTTTGGGTACGGCTAGCACCAGCGTCTTCGTAACGGGAGTTAATTTTCGGCCAGCGTCAATCTGTTGATGTCCCTGGTCGATGTGTTGCGCTCGCAGCAAGAAGGACTGGATGGTCTCATCCTTGTGAGATCCGGCAGTGGTCGCGATAGCTAACCCGGGTCGCATGAACTCGCGAGCGTATCGGATCTGGGTCGCGTTCTTGTGTTTGAGGATTCGCATGCAAGAGGTGAACTTAGACTTCCACTCCATGAACTTCTGTCCAGACTTGTAGCGGAGCGAGCCGTCGGCGATGAGGGTTTCGGCGTCAGCTTCCCGATCATAGGTGAGATACTGGCTGTCGAGAGTCTCTAGGAAATCTAGGAAATGGCGAGCTTTGACATCTCGGATGTGCTCGTAAGCTTCGCCTTGAATGCGGAACTTGAGGTAGTCAACCGCTTGCCAGTCCTCTGGGTATGTGCGACACTTGGCCACTGCCATCTCGCGCCACCGCTCGTAGTCGTCGTCGACCTTGCCCTTGAACGTCTCAAGTTCTGGGAGTTTGTAAGAGAATCCTCCACCGGCGGTAGAGGGCGCGACGGGCGGCGGTCGCGGTACTGTAGGAGCGGGGCGTATGGGTTCGATGATGGAGGAGGTAGCGAGGCGTCGCGCACGGGAGTACGGTTATCCCATGGGGTGTACCCAGCTCGGCGAGGATCTTGTGAGTTGGTCAGCGGTACCATCTACAGGTCGCTGTAGCAAAACGCTTGATTGTACAGGCCGTACTGGGTCGTAAGATCGCTCGCGCCGCCAGAGGGTGTACGGCTGATAGTTGGTTCATGTTGCAGCAGTCGGTCGTGACCGTTTTTGTCTCACGTCTAGCCTCGGTGAGCTGGAGGTTGAGCTCATCGTAAGCCTTATCCTTAAGGGCGAGAGCTTCGTTCTTGTTCGCCTCCATGTTAGAGTACTTGACATCATACTGGTTAAGCTCGATAGAATAGCGATCAGCTTGTCCTTTGAACTTGTCGCAGAGCTCAGCGTTGGCCTTAGCTTGGTCTGCCCACCAGTCGGCGCTGTCAGACTCCTCCTTGAGCTTCTGTGCCAACTCTGCGTAGTTAGGACCGCTCTCCGGTTCATCGGCTCGGCGGGATAGGTCCTCAACCTTCTGCTTGAGTTCATTGCGTTCGGTGGCGGCAAGGTCGCGCTCAGCGGCGAGGGCTTTGAAGGCGGGGTCATCGCGAACGTTGGGGAGTTGTTCTGACGCAGCTTTGAGCTTTCCGATGTCCGAGGTGAGGCGTCGGATCTCTGTCAGCTTCTCCTTGTACAGGTTGCTGCTAACCATGCCAACTTGTAGTTGTTTACTGTTCGAAGTTTCATCAAGGGCTGCTTCAACATTCGCTAGTCGGTCTCGTAGAGCTTGAGTCTCTCCTTCATTGCGGTCCACAGTCTGCAGATGCCTATTGATGGCGTCAGTGCAGTTGCGTAGGGAGACTAGCGTAGAGACAATAAATCGCCACCAGAAGTCGGGACGATCCTTCACGTTCTTCTGGAGGTTACTAGAGTTAGTGACAGTGAAGTCGTTGATGTTGTGGGTGATGTTGCCATCAGTGCGGATTCGGCCTGTGCTAAGGGAGTAAAAGGCATTGCTGTGCTCGTCAGGTTCGGGATCCTCTTGTAATTCGAACCACTCGGTGTCAACGGTATAACGGAGGTAAACGTAGTTAGAATCTTTGAGGTATTCGAGCAGGACGTCGTTGATTTCGATGCCGACAATCTCGCGTGTAGCAGTCATGGGCTCTAGGTCGCCGCTAGCTGATACTGATGGCTGGGATGACGGATGGGCTGCCAGAAGCATGCTCTCTCGGCGGTTGGAGAGGCAAGCTCGTACTGGTACGAGAGGCGGGCCCATCTGTGATTGAGTAGGATCCTGGGAAGCTTGCCCGAAGGTGGCACCGGTGGCTGAGGTACCTTGGGTATTCTGGGTATTGGCCGGGTTTGCCATCGCGATGATCTTTTCGTGTGTGTTGCGCAGGGCTGACCGTAGGGTCGCGCTTCTCGAAGCTCGATGCCTTGCCTTCTGCCTACTTGTCCGTTGATGTAGGTGGACCTGTCCTTTACCAGCGTTGGTGACAACCCCACGAGCAATACTTGCCTGTTGAGCCTGGTGTCTCTGGTCTTTTCGTGTGTTGCGCAGGGCTTACCGTAGGGTCGCGCTTCTCGAAGCTCGATGCCTTGCCCTCTGCCTACTTGTCCGTTGATGTAGGTGGACCTGTCCTCTACCAGCGTTGGTGACAACCCTCACGAGCAATACTTGCTTGTTGAGCCTGGTGTCTCCACCCGTGGGCTTCTAGCGCAATACTTTGCGATCCTCGTCGTCAAGACCTAACCCGTCGCAGAACGTCTTGTTCTGCCCGATGTAGCAAGTCGCAGTTGCTCAATCGGCGGCGGCGCTCGGCGCGGACGGTGTTTCTGATAACTGAGCCTGATGCGAAGTATCCTAGGTATGTAGGGGTTGACACACAATAGTGTAAAGGCACTAGTACACTGCAATAGTTAGGATGCCTCTAATAAGTGAGATTGTGTGTACAGATCTATATACAAGTACGAGGGGAACTTTATTATTCCTCGCACGGGCCAACTGCCAGCGTGGCACGTGATTGTATGGCACGTGATCGCGTGAGGGATCGTAGGTTTGATCCATCACAACTTCTACTCTTACCTTCTTCTTTCTCTTTTAATAATCTACTTTTCTTTCCTCTCTTTTCTCTTTATCCTTTCTTCTTCTAATATACCTCTTTCCTTATCTACTTCGTCTTAATTTCTAACTATCTTTTTTATACTCTTCTTATTTATTTTCTCTTTTCGTTTACCTCCTTCTTTTCTTTCTATCCTCCTATACTTCTTCGATTCTCTTCTTCTTCTTTACTTCTCTCTACTTTTATATTTCTTCTTTCTTTTATCTTATACTTGTTAAACTTCTTCTCTCTACTCTACCCTCTCCTCTACCCTTTTTGTGATACCTTACAGCTTACTCTTACTCTCTCTCTCTTCTTTCTCTACTCTCTACTCTTACAATTTACCCTCTGCGCCCCCTTAATCTATCTTACCTTGATAAAACTCCTCTTCTTACTCTCTTTCTTTGCCTTTACCTCTATCTCTCTTGTATTTTCTTTCTCTACTATTATTTTGCGTCTACAACTCCGCGCCCTCTCTTATCTATCTACCTCTAAAATATAATATTCTCTTATATTCTTTTCTACTACTCTCGCTTTTGTATTATTATTACCGCAACGGCCGGCTTCTTGAAACTTAACCTCTTTTCCTCTGCCCTACCCTCTCCCTTCGCCCTTCCGCCTACTCTCAATCCCCTCTTTCTTGCTTTCTATTAAACTCTCTTGTATTTCCTCCTCCCTAAAATCCCTTACCCTCACTCTCTCCCTTACCCTCAATCTCTCCCTTACCCTCAATCTCTCCCTTACCCTCAATCTCTCCTTACCTCAATCTCTCCCTTACCCTCAATCTCTCCCTTACCTCAATCTCTCCCTTACCCTCTCCCTCTACTACTACACCTCCCCTCTTTTCCTCTCTCAACTTCTTTTACTCCTCTAACTTCCCTTTCCTCTCTCTTGATCTACTTTACTTTCCCTATTTCCTCTTCTTTCTACCTCTTTCTCTCCTACTTACCTCACTCCCTACTCCTTCCTTTTTCTCTCCTTCTACTAACCCTTTCGAATTTTTACTTTTAACTCTACTCTCTAACCTTTCTCTTCCTACTCCTTACTCATTACCTCTTCTCACCCTTTTTCTCTTTCTTCTCCGACTTTCTTTACTCACTCTACTTCTCTTTTCTACTACCTACTACTCCTCTTTACTTCCTTTCTATACTTCTTTCTTCTACTACTACCTACTTTACTCTCTCTTACCGCTTTCACTACTTCTACTTCTACTCTTACCCTTTTCTTTACTCTTGCTCTCTTTCTTGCTCTCTTTCTTCTTCACTTCTACTTCTCATTTTCCTTTTTCTCTCTCTTCCTTTCCTTTACTTCTGCTCTTACTCTCTTATTACTATTCTATTCTCTTATATCTATTTTCTTACTTTTCTATATTATATTAACTATCATCTCTCTCTTCTTCACTCTTTCTCTCTTCTTATATCTCTTCTCTTTTTTCTCTTTTACTATCTCTTCTATCCTCTTCTATTATCCCTACTCCCTTACCCTTCTTACTCTCCCTAACCCTGTAACCTTTCTTTATTTCTCTACTTCTCTTCTTCTACTACCTACTACTTCTCTTTACTTACCTACTTTCTTTACTTTTCCTTCTGCGTTTTACTCTCTCTTACCGTTTTTATTACCTACTCCCTCTCTTCCTTTACCACTTCTACTCCTTCTTAACTTCCTACACTCTCTACTATCTACTCTTTACTCTACTCTTTACTCTACTCTTTACACGCTACTATCTACCCTTATAACACATACTCCTCTTCTTTATAATACCTTACTTATCTCTTCCTAACACTCCCCTTTCTCTTATATCCTACTTACCTATGAAACCCTCTCTTCGCCCTACCTACTTGTGAAACCTCCTCTTCCCCCTTACTACTTGTTTCGCCTCCTTGTCTGTCCTATCTGCCCCGTCTGACTTGCTGTACTGCGCCCCCGGAACTCACTCCACCGCCTGCGTTCCTATAACCTAATTAATCCTACAATAACTACTCTTACTCCACCCTTTTGTAACACCTTACGGGTCCACCCACCACCCCTCTACTCTCTCCTCTACTCTTACTCTACCCTCTTTGTGACACCTTACGGCTTACTCTTACTCTCCCTCTTCTTTTCCTACTTCTCCCTTTCTCCTCCTAAATACTTCTTAACCCTAAAAACGGGGTGTTACTACTTATACGCCCTATCTAACTTCTTTTAACTCCTTACTCTCTACTCTTACACCCTACCCTCTACTTCGCTCTACAACTCTGCGTCCTCTAAACCTACCTTATCTTATAAAAATTCTATTCTAACTCTCTTTCTAACCCTTTACCTCTACCTCTCTTGTATTTTCTTTCTCTACCCTCCTTTTGCGCCCCTAAATCCCCGCCCCCTCTTACCTATTTACCCCTAACATATAATCCTCTCTTATATTCTCTTCTACTACTCTCGCCTTTGCATCTTCCTTACCGCAACCGGCGGCCTTCTTTAAACTCTACCTCTTTTCCTCTTTTCCTCTGCCCTATGCTCTTGCTTTACGCTTCTGCCTACTCTGAAACCCCTCTTTCTTATTTTCTAGTAAACTCTCTTATATTTCCTCCTCTCTAAAACCCCCTATATATTATTTACTATCCACTTTATTATTCTTAACTCTTTTTACTTACTTTCTCTAGTTATCTTCTTATACTATAATACCTAACCCTCTTTACCCTCCCTCCTCTCTACCCTCCCTGATCCTCTCTACCCTCCCTGATCCTCTCTACCCTCCCTGATCCTCTCTACCCTCCCTGACCCTTCCTCTCCCTGACCCTTCCTCTCTCTACCCCTAACCCTTTAACCGCGCCCTCCACTACTCTCTTACCTCCCTCTACCCTACCTCTTCCTCTATTAACCCCCCTATTAATACTCTGTTACACTATCAATTTGCGTCTCGTACTATCCAATACTGCCCCGAACAATTCCTCTCCTACCCCTTACATTTCTCCTGCCTAACTCCCTACTAAATACATAACGAATAACCCTTATACAAATCTACTCTAACACAATCTTAACTGCTTCTTTTTATTTCTCCTCCCCGTCACTAACATCTCCCTATTTTGTCCTCGCTTTGCTTATCACCCGCCCTTCGCATATTCCCTATCTATTCCCCTACTATCCTAATTGCCTGTCTTACTACTCTACCTGCCTAAACTCCTGTTATCACTGCCGTATTAAACTCTACTACCCGCCTTGTCGCTCCTGCTCCTACTGCTCTACCCTCCTCTCTACTATATCTCCTCTTTATTACTGCTCTTTGCTGCTGTCTATCTCCTTGTCCGCTTGTCTACACACTAAAAATCTCTCCTCCTCTTCTTTATATCTCTCTTCGCCTCCTTGCCCCTCCAAATACTTTTCTAATACTCGCCTTCTATATCTTATTACCCACTCTTTCCCCTCTACATACTACCTAACGAATTGCTCTTCTACCTTATTTTGCCTGTAATCTAATCCTCCTTTATCTCCTTATGAATATTTTTATTCTTCTATTCATTTCTTACCTATCCCTCTCTTCATTCTGTAACCCTAACCCTTTCTTCCTTCTATACCCCTAACCCTGTCTTATCTACTATAAATCCTCTTCTCCCCTTTAACCCCGCCCCCTAACGCTTTCCTACCTCCCTCTACCTAAACGCTGCCCTAATAAACCCCCCGTGAATACTCCTTTATACTGTTAATTTGCATCTCTTACCTTCTAATACCGCCCCTAACAATTCCTTTCCTACTCTACCTCCCACCAAAAACGCCCCTAATAACCCTTAAACTGAATCGGCTCTAAAACAATCGTAATCGCTTCTTTTACACTTCCCCCTCCCCTCACCAACATCTCCCTATATTTTCCTCGCTTCGCCCATTATCCGCCCCTTTGCATATTCCCTATCCATTCCCCTACCATCCTAATTCCCTACCTCACTACTCTACCTCCCTAAACTCCTGTTGCCGCTGCTGTATTCACCTCCGCCACCCGCCTTGTCGCTCCTGCTCCTGCTCCTGCTGCTCCAACCCTCCCTGCCCTCCTCATCTCTCCTCTCCACCACATCCATCCTTCCCCTCTCTCTCTTCTGTTCCTCTCTCTTCTTTCCTTTCCTCTTCATCTATTTCTATCTCTCCTTATTTTTAATCTAATTTACTCGCTTTTATCACTTAATCTATATAACATCTACTAAATACCCTAACTCGGAAACTTTTCCTATTGCCACTATATCTTCTCTCTTCTTCCCTTTACCTCGGCCTATACCCTTCTCTGCAATAACCTCTGTTGTTTATTGTTCTCCTCTATTATAAACGGCTGACTCTAATAAAACTCTCTTATTAACCTATTCGTTTCTGTACACCCTAACCCCTACTTGCTCTAAAACTGTCTTACGAATCCCTCTATTAAATTTACTTTAACTCTCTGTTCTACTAACCTCCTATCTATCCCTATGCTACTCTATTCTTGCTTCCCTATACTAATCCTAACAACCTTGCTATAAATACCCTCGAAACTAACAATCTTTTATATCTGCTGTCTAATCTCCTCCGTATCTATTATCTTCTTATTGCTTGTATACACACGTTATACCATTCGCTATACTAAACACAACCTAAATACTTCTTCAACTATCTCCTTTGCCTACTACCTCTTAGTTCTCTAATACTGTTGTATATTGTGTCGGCTCTGTCCTTCGCCTACCGCCGTCTATATACCGCATCGCATTATCTACTACCCTATATACCTCTATCACTATTCTGCGTCGGTAAACTTAAACTCTACCTACTGTATGCACGTCCAACACGGCCTGCCTCGTCTTACTACTGTTGCTTAAATACCCACTATGCATTATTGTACTGTACCTTAACTCTATCCTTATCCTTATTACTACTGCTGTTCTTGCTACTCTCTCTTTACTTGCTCTATATTTTCTTTACTTCTCTTTCTATTTTCTTTACTTCTCTTTCTATTTTCTTTACTTCTCCTTCTTTCTCTTTATCTTTTGCTTCTTATGTCCTTCTCTATAAACTTCCTTATCTTTCTCTCTCTTTCTTCTTTCTACCTATCTTCTATTCCCTTTACTATACTCCTCTTAAATTATATCGGGTTTCTTTTATTCTTCTTTCTTTTCTAACATCTCTTTTTAATATTATTGAAACATAATCTCTTATATCTTTTTTATTTATATCTTCTTCTTATGACTCTACTTTTATATAAACTTAATCTTTTCTTCTATCTTCTTATTAATGTATTCCTAATAACTTGCTCTGTCTTCTACTACAATCCTAATCCTTAAATCCTACTTAATTCTATGCTTGATTTCTTTCTTAAACACTATCTAATATATACTACAAACTATACCTGTTTTACCTACCTCATCTATCGATTATGAATCTCACCAACTTTATACTCTCTCTTTTCGAATCTTTCTTTTCTTTGCTTTATACCTGCATACTTATTTTTAACATAAATAACTCTTCTTTAAACTTTTGCTCTTACTATACCCTTACTGTGCTTATTACTCTTACTACTGTTACTATCTTTGCCTCTATTATAATTACTCTTGCTTCTACCACGGCTACGGCTGCTATTCTTGTAACTTTTCCTTCTATCGCGACTATCACTCTTACTGTCTATTCAATTACGGTTACGGGTTCTACTATTGCAACTCCCGCTGTTCCTGCCGTCCTTGCTGCTTTTAACATGCTCGTTATTACTCCTACGGCTACTACTACACCTGTGTTTACTGCCGCTTCTACAAATATCGCCACTGCGGCCCCTACGCTTCCTATTCTTGCTATCCACTCCGTCCTTGCTGCTCTCGCCATTCCAGCTGCTCCTGCTGTCCTCGCTGCTCCTGCTCTCGCTAATTACGCTCCTACTATTTCCGCCCTTACTGCTCTTACTCCTGCAGCTTTTACTCTTAATGCGCCTACTCCTACGGTTACTGCTCTTATTGCTGCTACTCTTAATGCTCTAGCTCTCACTGCTATTGCTCTCGCTACTCTCGCTATTCTTGCTACTACTACTGTCCCTGCTGTCGCCAACCTCGCTTCTATCGCTATCCTTACTGCGACCACTCTCCCTGCTCCTATTATTTTCGCTGCTTGTAACACCCTCGTTGCTGCCGCCTTTAAAGCTCCTACCCTTGCTACTCCTGCTATTCTTACTGCTCCTGCTCCTACGGCTCTTACTTCTACGTCCTGCTCTTGCTACTCTTACTCCTACCGCTCTTACTCCTCCGCATTCCGCAATCCTCCCTATTACTGCTTCTGCTCTCGCCACTTCCTCTATCTCTACTATCCCCGTCCTTCTTGCTGCTCTCGCTTTCCCCGCTGTTCCCGCTGTCTCTACTGCTCTCTTCTGCCCCTTACCTCCTACGCCTCCTCCACCTGCGGTAACTGCGGTTTCGGCGGCCGCTACCGCTCCTCTTGTCGCTGCTCTTACTACCCTCGCTACTTTCGCTTTCCTTGCTGCTCTTAATATCTTCGCTATCAATCCTACGGCTTCTGTTCTCGCTGCTCCTGATACTCTTACTATCTCTACTGTCCTTACTTTGTCCCTTGTCCTTGTAACTTGCACTGCTCTTAATATTCTTATTACTACTCCTACTACCCCTGCACCTGTTGCCGCTTCTGCCCCTGCTATCCTTGCTGCTTATAATATCCTTACTTCTACCTCTTACCTCTTACAGCTTATATACACCTCCGGCTACTGCTATTGCTACTGCTACTCTCCTACTTTCGCTATCCTCGCTACTCTTACTGTCCTTACTATCCTCGCTGTTCTTACTATCCTCGCTGTCCTCATTATCCTCGCTGCTTCCGCTGTCCTTACAATCCTCGCTGTCCTCGTTGTCCTCGCTGCTTCCGCTGTCCTTACAATCCTCGCTGTCCTCGTTGTCCTCGCTGCTTCCGCTGTCCTTTCTACCCTTACTGCCCTTACTATCCTCGCTGTTCCCGCTGTCCTTGCAATCGCTACAATTAACTTAATAGTTAATTCCCTTGCCGTTCGCCCCTTTCTTGCGCTGCCCTTGTTGCTCTTACTGTCCTCGCAATCATCGCAATCACCTTAATTACCTTAATTGCCTCTATCCTCGCGGCTACACATCCTGCTCTTACTGCTCTTGCTACTCTTACTTCTATCGCGCCTGCGGCTCCTGCTTTCCTACTCTCGCTATCCTCGCTTCTCTCACAGCTGATCCCGCTATCCCTACTATCCCCGCCGTCCTCGCTGCTCTCGCTGCTATCGATATCCTCGCTTCTGCTCCTCACTCCCCACCGCTCCTACTACGCCTGCGGCCGCTATAACTACTTCTGCCCCTGCTCTTGCTTTCCCTACTGCTCTCGCTGTCCCTGCTGTCCCCCCACTGCTCGCGCTACTCTCGCTGCTTCTCACTTCCTACCGCTGCTACGGCTTCTACAACTCCTTTCGCCGCTGCGGCTCCTGCTCTCGCTGTCCTTACCGTCGTCGCTGCTCTCGCTACTCGCTCTGTTCTCGTTACTCTCGCTATATGCGCGGCTCTCGATGCTCTCGCTGCCAACGGTACCTATCATGTCGCTGCTCTTATTTCTCTCGCCTCTCTCGCTCCCTACGCTCTCGCTACTTGCCATCTCGTTGCTCTCGCCGCCTCGCCTGCCTCGCCTGCCTCGCTCTCGCTACTTGCCATCTCGTTGCTCTCGCCTGCCTCGCCTGCCTCGCTCTCGTTGCTCTTGCCGCTCTTGCTGCTCTCGCTCTTGCTGCTCTCGCTATCGGAGCTACTCTCGCCGTCGTCACGACCCTCGCTTTTCCTCCCTGCTCAAGCTGCTATTACTGCTTTCGCTACCTGCCATCAAGTTGCCCTCGCTGTCCTCGCCATCCTCGCCATCCTCGCCATCCTCGCCGTCGTCGCTGCCCTCGCTATCGCCACTATCGCCACTGTTGCAGCTATTGCTCTCGCTACCAACGCTGCCTGCGCTCTTACTGCTCTCGCCGCTCTCGTTACCTTCTCTGCCCTCGTCTTTGTCGTTGCTCTCATTGCTCTCGCTGTTGCCGCTGCTTTCGCTACCTCTAATATCTTACTACCCTCGCCTTCGTCACTACTCTCGCTGCTCTCGCCTTGATCACTGCTCTCGCTGCCCTCGCCTTCGTCGCTACTCTTACTGCTGCTACTATCGTCACTGTTGCTGCTATCTCTCTTGCTGCTAACCCTGCCTACGCTCTCGCTGATCTTGCTGCTCTTGCCTTTATCGCTGCTTACACTATCCGACCTACTCGAGCTGTTGGAGCTACCCTCGTCAACGTTACAACTCTCTATATTTCCTCTACTCGCCTATTAATCTTGTAATCCAACAAAACTCTCCTGCTAAGTTATTGCTCTCAACCGTCTCTAACAATCGCTTTTTTCCTAAAAACTCAAACAACGTCGGCCCTGCTCCTGAATTACTAACCCCGAACTCCTCTAACCGCGCCGTCCATCGGTTTCCTACCTCGCTCCGCCCTAATGCTATACTTAATAACCCGCCTATTAATACCCCTCTATACTGGCAATCCCCGTCTTGGACTCTCTGATATCGCCCAAAACTATTCCTTTCCCACCGATTGCATATCTCCTGCGGCACTCCACACCAAAAACAGCCCGAATAACGCTCAAACTTAATTGTCTCTTCCATCCTCTTAATCGACTCCTTGATCCGCTGGCTCTCCTGTCGCCAACATTGCCGTACGTCGTGTGCGCTCGATCCTTGCCCTACCGCCTCGCATAACCCACACCGGTTTATCCATTGCGCCAGCTGCCTACGCAGCCACTCGACGTCGGCGAACTCCTGCTGCGCTGCTGTATCAATCTCTGTCGCGGGCCGCCTTGCTCTCGTTGCTGCTGATTAAACGCCTGCCGCGCCTCTTCTTGCTCCCTCTCCAATGTCTCCGCCTCTTCTTCGTTGCTGCTGCCGCCCTCGGCCACCTCCACCACCTCCATCTCCTCCACCTCCTCCACCTCACCTCCTCCATCCTCCTCCATCTCCTCCTCCATCTCCTCCTCCATCTCCTCCTCCTCCATCTCCTCCTCCTCCATCTCCTCCCCGTCGGCTCTCATGCATACGTCACACCTCTCCTCTCCCTCCTCGCACCGAGCTCGCTCGGCCTCGCGCCTGTCTAAATACCCGTCCAACATTACCCGTCTACATGTCGCCGCCTCGTCTATGCCTTCGACGTATGCTCGCACCAACCGCTGCTCCGCCTCCCCTGCTTGTCATCCGCCGCTCGCTGCTCGCCGTCCTGCACCATCATGATGGCCTCGCTCCGCTCCCCGTCTCGCCCGGCTCGCCCGCTCTCCTGCGCGTAATCCAACACGCTAAACGCCAATCCATGTGGACAATGCACCGGATATCGGGCACGTCCACTCCCATGCCCAACGCGCTGGTTGCCACAATCACCCGCTGCTTGCCGCCCATGAACTCCTCCAACATGCTTGCCTTGCCAACCGCGTGGTGATGATACGCATGGCACTTGAGCTTCTCGGCTAACCCCTTGACCTTTGGCACTGAGTTGCCGTACACTACAATCTTGCCGCTCTTATACTTTCGGACCTTCTGCTGTACCATCGCCAACACCGTTGCCTCTACCTCCTGTCTCTTCCTCTCCTTCTCTACCCTTACCACCCGGTACGCTATGTTGCTCCGTGCTGTTGGTGCCCTAAACATTCTTACCTGCCCACGCTCAAAATGCATTCGCCGGAATAACTCGTCCTCCTCGCTGGTGGCAACGTTGCTGTTAACATGACCATCTGCGTCTCTACAGCCACTAGCTTACCTAGCTGCTGCATCTGCTTGCGGAACGTGTACTGCCGGTTTAACACGATATGGCACTCGTCGATAATAATCCGATCTAGCTGCCGCGTCGCTCGTAGCCGGTTTAAAAACGTTGCAAATTCCTCTCCAACTGCCGACTCGGGCGTCACTAACACCACCGCTGCTGCGTCTGGCGGACGCCGACTCTGCCACTCTACGCACGATATCCCTAGCTTCTTGCACCGCTGTGCCATGTCGCCACGCAACGCGATCAACGGCACTACCACCACCGTCGTGCCGCCCTGCTCTGCCACGCCGGCAACATGAACAACAAGCTCTTGCCTGCCCCCGTCGGCATCACCGCTACTA
>NW_027093990.1:0-2500 GCF_003171515.1 Pyrenophora tritici-repentis
GCAGACCGGCAGTACGTAACAACAGCCATTCCGCAGTACGATCCACCGTACAGAATGACGACGCACATGCCGTCATATTCGCATGGCCCGTAATGGGGTACCCGTACCCGCAGCCTGGACCGCCGGCTAGCTATCCGGCGTACGCCAAACTTACGGCCAACCACCCCAGGCACCCATAATGCCCCCGCACCATGAGTTCAAACCACACGCGCAATCTTATCGGCATGAATGCCGTCAACGCTTGTCGTCTCAACGACCTCGACGGCAAAGCCGGCTTCTGGTTCGTGCTGCAGGATCTGAGCGTCCGGACAGAGGGCACCTTTCGACTCAAGCTCAGCCTCTTCGACATTGGCAGCGGCACAAACACGGTGGTGCCCGAGAGTCAGGGCCCCCACACACGGTAAAGGTCCTTGCCTTGCACACAGCTTCTCAGAGCAGTTTACAGTCTACTCTGCCAAGAAGTTCCAGGTGTAATTGAGAGCACACCGCTCAGTAAGTGCTTTGCACAGCAGGGTATCAAGATACCGATACGGAAGGATGCACCAAAAGAAATAGTCAACGCAAACGAATATGAGGCGGATGATTAGAAATTAGACTACTTTTGGGTTTCATCCTTTTCTTCCGGAATCGAGCATAAATAAAGTCACAGATGGTGTCTCCTCTCGTATCCTGCTGCCCGCAACCCACTGCCCTCCCTCTGCCACGCCCTCACCTGCGCCAAAAGAGACTGCAAACCGGCTACTATTTCAAATTAGTAGACTTGTTAATAATTCATTAATCAACATGATTGATTCCTGTATAGGTTGAAAAAGACTTACTTTATTAGGCAGCCTTTAACCTAGATGGGAATTAATAATGCTAATCCAATTAATTGTTGACAAGTCTGCAGATTAGGATCCCAAGTAGCCGGCCGCCGTCTATTAGGCCCAGGTACCCCCGCTAGAGTCTAGACACAACGTTGGGCCAGCTTCTACTCTCCACGACCCATGGGCCGTTCCAACTGCAGTAAAGCAGTTGATACGATGCCTCTGACCCCCAGAAGTTGCCTAGTAAATGGGCCGCCTCCAATTTGTGCCAAAGGCGCGAGCAAGAGCGCAGTGCCAACGGCACCCGCCCTCTACAGGCGCCCAGCGGTTGCCGAAGCCAGGGCAGCAAGTCCACAAGGGGTGAGCTTGCCAATTGCTGCCCGTCAAACAGCGTGTACAAGTATGAAACCGAGTAATGGTCGCCCCGGCATGGCGCTGTAAACAGCCCCAAAACCGCAGCTCCCCAAGCCCATGGCCAGCCAAGCAGCGGGAAACGGTGCCGCATCTAACAAGCAGCCTACACCCGTTGCCGCCGACCATGGGCGAAAATGGTGCAACCCTCGCCGCCTTGGAGCAGCCAGCAGTTGCGTTGCCTTGTCGGAGCACAATTCAAAGGCCCTCAGTCCAGAACGAGTGGGATTTATACAGCATACGCTGCACTCAGTCCCCCGAATGGCTTTCAAAAAGCCAACCCCACGCCCAAAGCTACAACGACCTCCACCTGTACGATTGCCCTCTGGCAGGCAATCGTTGCGGCGGGCGCCCTGTCGCCCAAGCGCCGAATACAAGTCTGAGCACTCGTACCCAGCGACCAGTGTCAATGGCCCTCCTTAAACTGCCGTGGGTTTGCAAACCGCCGGCCGGCAACGAACTTTTCAGATCGCCGAGGTCTGTATAAATACAAAAGCGAGCAGACATGCGCAGCGCCTACAAGCCTAAACGCCGAAGAAAACAACAGCAGCTGTAGTGCGCCACAACGACTACCCGAGCCGGCCTGCGCACCGCCCTACAAGCCTAAACGCCGAAGAAAACAACGGCAGCTGTAGTGCGCCCGCAACGACAACCGACTCTCCGGCCCACGGATCCTTTGCCACTGTACTCCAATTGCCCACATCAAGGACCAACGGGCGGGCTTTACCAGCAAAAGTTGCCGTCTCAATGCCCAAAGTGCGTGTAGCACACGCCCCGACATAGGCTATATAGCCTACTAAGCGCGCTATATTTTAATTTTACAAGCAATAGTAGCGGCCAGCGTCAATACAGCCCAGTCACCATATAGAGTCTGAGTACTCCAAGTGGGCTCCTTATAGTATATAGGAACCCTATTGCTCGGCGGTTATAGGTTTGCAGATCCCCGGCCGGAAACGACGTCAAAGGTCGTCAATTTTATATGTGAGATCGCGTAGACATGCGCAGCGCCATACAAACCAAATGCTAGATTCAACGAGATAGCTTTTTTAACCTTGTAACCTTGGAAACTCAAACTAATCGCTTTCAAAGTAAGTTTTTATTGGTTTCTAGTTAGATTTGTATTAGACAAACTAGTAACTAAGACTGTATACTTTACTTTATAGTACTATTCTCTAGAAACCTCTACAAAGTAAAGTATTCTCTTATACTTTAAATACTATAGTAGATAATTATTAGTATCTTTGTTAGTCATAGTTTATAAATAAATACCTTAAACTATCTAT
>NW_027093990.1:7500-12500 GCF_003171515.1 Pyrenophora tritici-repentis
TACTTCCTCTAAATGACCGAGTTTGACCAACTTTCCGGCTTGGGGTGGTCGTTGCCAACCTCCCGAGCCAGTCCGAAGGCTCACTGAGCCATTCAATCGGTAGTAGCGACGGGCGGTGTGTACAAAGGTCAGGGACGTAATCAACGCATGCTGATGACACGCGCTTACTAGGCATTCCTCGTTGAAAAGCAATAATTGCAATGCTTTATCCCAGCACGACAGAGTTTAACAAGATTACCCAGACCTTTCGGCCAAGGGAAAGAACTCGTTGGCTCTGTCAGTGTAGCGCGCGTGCGGCCAGAATATCTAAGGGCATCACAGACCTGTTATTGCTCAAACTTCCATCAACTTGAGTTGATAGTCTCTCTAAGAAGCCGGCGACCAGCCAAAGCTAGCCTGGCTATTTAGCAGAGTAAGGTCTCGCTCGTTATCGCAATTAAGCAGACAAGTCACCCCACGAACTAAGAACGGCCATGCACCACCACCTGAAAATCAAGAAAGAGCTCTCAATCTGTCAATCCTTATTTCATCTGAACCTGGTGAGTTTCCCCGTGTTGAGTCAAATTAAGCCGCAGGCTCCACGCCTGGTGGTGACCTTCCGTCAATTTCTTTAAGTTTCAGCTTGCGACCATAATCCCCAGAACCCAAAAACTTTGATTTCTCGTAAGGTGCGAGCGAGTCAGAAAAGAACATCGCCCGATCCTAGTCGGCATAGTTTACGGTTAAGACTACGACGGTATCTGATCGTCTTCGATCCCTAACTTTCGTTCACTGATTAATGAAAACATCCTTGGCAAATGCTTTCGCAGTAGTTAGTCTTCAGTAAATCCAAGAATTTCACCTCTGACAACTGAATACTGATGCCCCGACTGTTCCTGTTAATCATTGCGGCGTCTCTAGAAACCAACAAAATAGAAACGCACGCCCTATTTTATTATTCCATGCTAACGTATTCGAGCAAAGGCTGCTTTGAACACTCTAATTTTTTCAAAGTAAAAGTCTGATTCCCAACACGCCAGTAAAGGGCATGAGGTTCTTCAGAAGGAAGGCCGGCCGGACGAGTGCACGCGGTGAGGCGGACCCGCCAGCCAGACCCAAGTTTCAACTACGAGCTTTTTAACTGCAACAACTTTAATATACGCTATTGGAGCTGGAATTACCGCGGCTGCTGGCACCAGACTTGCCCTCCAATTGTTCCTCGTTAAGAGGTTTAAATTGTACTCATTCCAATTACAAGACCAAAAGAGCCCTGTATCAGTATTTATTGTCACTACCTCCCGAATCGGGATTGGGTAATTTGCGCGCCTGCTGCTTCCTTGGATGTGGTAGCCGTTTCTCAGGCTCCCTCTCCGGAATCGAACCCTAATTCCCGTTACCCGTTGAAACATGGTAAGCCAATACCTTACCATCGAAAGTTGATAGGGCAGAAATTTGAATGAACCGTCGCCAGCGCAAGGCTATGCGATCCGTAAAGTTATTATGAATCACCAAGGAGCCCGAAGGGCATTGGTTTTTTATCTAATAAACACATCCTTCCGAAGTCGGGATTTTCAGCATGTATTAGCTCTAGAATTACCACGGTTATCCAAGTAGTAAGGTATTATCAAATAAACGATAACTGATTTAATGAGCCATTCGCAGTTTCACGGTATAATTGCTTATACTTAGACATGCATGGCTTAATCTTTGAGACAAGCATATGACTACTGGCAGAATCAACCAGGTAACTATCGTTCACCAGCATGCCAAGGCACGCCGGCTAAGCCCCCAAAGGAGCGGATGGTACCAGGAAGGGGGTCGCCAAAGCGTCCCAATCACCCGCCTCGAACGCGCACACGGCGCATTTCGCTGCGGGCAACTTATTCAATTGCCCCACTGAGTTCCCCAAGACGTGGTCCGCAACAGAGCCGGACAGGCGTCGCCGCCCGTGACCAGCCGCTACATGTACGCCTCAAGAGGAGGAAGCCTTCGCCGACTCACGCAGCACAAGGCGCGGATTAGTCGGCGGGGCAGCCCCCAAAGGTCTAGGAGATTTTTGGCATAGCCAGCAATCCACAAACCTGAAATGGCGCCCGCTCATGGAATTGAGCAGGACTTCAGGTGTCGGGCGCAAGTAGACGGCGCAATGCCTGCGGCACCGTCAGCCTACAAGCACCCAACAGTAGCCGAGTCCTGGGCAACGCGCTGACTAGAGTTAACTTTGCCAACCGCTACCTGGGAAACAAGGCGAGCGAGTATGAAACCAAAAAGTTGCAGCAGCCGCCAATCTGCGCTGCGAACAGCACCAGACGAGCGGCTGCCGTAAAATAACCAAGCAGCAGAGTCTTTACCTTTTACAGGCAAGAGTAGCCACCAGGCTTTCTACAACCCAGTTGCCCACCTAGAGTATGACTACTTTAGGTGTGCTCCTTGTAGTATGTAGGAACGCATGTCGCTCGGCGGTTATGGGTTTGCAGATCCCGGCCGGAAACGACGTCGGAGGTCGGCATTTTTGTATGCAAAATCGCGTAGACATGCGCAGCCCCATACAACCAAATGCCAGATTCAACGAGATAGCTCGTTTTCGCACCCACCGCCACCATTATGCGCCAAACACGCCGTGTTTAGGCGCAAAAGGATTGTGATGCTTATGCAATTCTTCTGAGCCACTTGAGAGGCGGTACAGCAGGCGACGTTGTTGGCGTAAAAAGTACGCTGCGCATGCAGGCGACTAACGACAAGGCTGGGATTGCGCCACGGACCAAAGCAACGGGTTTTCTGCGTTAGTTCCCGCCATCCCCGCTGCGGGACAAATGGAATGGGAACGTGATGGCTCTCTCTCCGTATAGACTGCTTTTGCAGACTACATGGCTGGTTGGGATAGGCGCCAGCTGGACCAAACATTGGGTGGGCATCACATGATGCGGCCGCACCTGCAGCTACCGGTCTGTATAAAACCCAGGGTTTTGCTCTTTATTCCTCGCCCATCTACCAACAATATTTACCCATCATCACAGCTACACAATCGTACCCTTGTACACTCCAAAATGGCCTGGAATCCGCACAGCAGAAATAATACCGGTCGCCAGAAGTAGTTCCGCAGGATCGCCTGATTGGGAGTGCAAGGAGATATGAGTTGAAGGTCGAACAGCAACCTATTCGAGCGCGCATGTGTGGATTCGGCGATAAAGACCGCAGGCCTATAACGCCGCCGCCATGTATCCGCCTCATCGTCTATGACCGGATTACGGGGCGAGAGCTGGACTTCAACGACATCGACAGCACCTACTTTGTCCTCATGGTGGACCTCTGGAACCAGGAAGGTACCGCCGCTGTCAACCTAGTGCGGCATTCCAGCGCAGCTCCACAGTCAGCATCAGCAGTAGCACAACGACCTCGTATCCGCCGCCGCCAGACCGGCAGTACGTAACAACAGCCATTCCGCAGTACGATCCACCGTACAGAATGACGACGCACATGCCGTCATATTCGCATGGCCCCGTAATGGGGTACCCGTACCCGCAGCCTGGACGCCGGCTAGCTATCCGGCGTACGCCCAAACTTACGGCCAACCACCCCAGGCACCATAATGCCCCCGCACCCATGAGTTCAAACCACACGCGCAATCTTATCGGCATGAATGCCGTCAACGCTTGTCGTCTCAACGACCTCGACGGCAAAGCCGGCTTCTGGTTCGTGCTGCAGGATCTGAGCGTCCGGACAGAGGGCACCTTTCGACTCAAGCTCAGCCTCTTCGACATTGGCAGCGGCACAAACACGGTGGTGCCCGAGAGTCAGGGCCCACACACGGTAAAGGTCCTTGCCTTGCACACAGCTTCTCAGAGCAGTTTACAGTCTACTCTGCCAAGAAGTTCCCAGGTGTAATTGAGAGCACACCGCTCAGTAAGTGCTTTGCACAGCAGGGTATCAAGATACCGATACGGAAGGATGCACCAAAAGAAATAGTCAACGCAAACGAATATGAGGCGGATGATTAGAAATTAGACTACTTTTGGGTTTCATCCTTTTCTTCCGGAATCGAGCATAAATAAAGTCACAGATGGTGTCTCCTCTCGTATCCTGCTGCCCGCAACCCACTGCCCTCCCTCTGCCACGCCTCACCTGCGCCAAAAGAGACTGCAAACCGGCTACTATTTCAAATTAGTAGACTTGTTAATAATTCATTAATCAACATGATTGATTCCTGTATAGGTTGAAAAAGACTTACTTTATTAGGCAGCCTTTAACCTAGATGGGAATTAATAATGCTAATCCAATTAATTGTTGACAAGTCTGCAGATTAGGATCCCAAGTAGCCGGCCGCCGTCTATTAGGCCAGGTACCCCGCTAGAGTCTAGACACAACGTTGGCCCAGCTTCTACTCTCCACGACCCCATGGGCCGTTCCAACTGCAGTAAAGCAGTTGATACGATGCCCTCTGACCCAGAAGTTGCCTAGTAAATGGGCCGCCTCCAATTTGTGCCAAAGGCGCGAGCAAGAGCGCAGTGCCAACGGCACCCGCCTCTACAGGCGCCCCAGCGGTTGCCGAAGCCAGGGCAGCAAGTCCACAAGGGGTGAGCTTGCCAATTGCTGCCCGTCAAACAGCGTGTACAAGTATGAAACCGAGTAATGGTCGCCCCGGCATGGCGCTGTAAACAGCCCAAAACCGCAGCTCCCAAGCCCATGGCCAGCCAAGCAGCGGGAAACGGTGCGCATCTAACAAGCAGCCTACACCCGTTGCCGCGACCATGGGCGAAAATGGTGCAACCCTCGCCGCCTTGGAGCAGCCAGCAGTTGCGTTGCCCTTGTCGGAGCACAATTCAAAGGCCCTCAGTCCAGAACGAGTGGGATTTATACAGCATACGCTGCACTCAGTCCCCGAATGGCTTTCAAAAGCCAACCCACGCCAAAGCTACAACGACCTCCCACCTGTACGATTGCCCTCTGGCAGGCAATCGTTGCGGCGGGCGCCCCTGTCGCCCAAGCGCCGAATACAAGTCTGAGCACTCGTACCCAGCGAC
>NW_027093990.1:20000-27500 GCF_003171515.1 Pyrenophora tritici-repentis
AGTAGTCTAGCTTACAAAGTTCTATACTAAATTACTCTTTCTATATATACTAGTATAGTATCTGAGATATATACAATATTTAGGTAGTACTTTTACTTCTCTAACGTTATTGTAGATAGCTTTTTTTTATCTTATATTATAATAAAACTTTATAGTTGTAAATACTGTTCTTTAAGTATAACTTTTTATTCCTATATTTCTATATATAGTTCGAGTTATCTAAAACTATACTAGTCTAAAAGTCTATTTATGACTTACTAGAGATTATAAGAATACTATATTAAAAAAGTATAATAGATAGTTTAAGGTATTTATTTTATAAACTATGACTAACAAAGATACTAATAATTATCTACTATAGTATTTAAAGTATAAGAGAATACTTTACTTTGTAGAGGTTTCTAGAGAATAGTACTATAAAGTAAAGTATACAGTCTTAGTTACTAGTTTGTCTAATACAAATCTAACTAGAAACCAATAAAAACTTACTTTGAAAGCGATTAGGTTTGAGTTTCCAAGGTTACAAGGTTAAAAAAGCTATCTCGTTGAATCTAGCATTTGGTTTGTATGGCGCTGCGCATGTCTACGCGATCTCACATATAAAATTGACGACCTTTGACGTCGTTTCCGGCCGGGGATCTGCAAACCTATAACCGCCGAGCAATAGGGGTTCCTATATACTATAAGGAGCCCACTTGGAGTACTCAGACTCTATATGGGTGACTGGGCTGTATTGACGCTGGCCGCTACTATTGCTTGTAAAATTAAAATATAGCGCGCTTAGTAGGCTATATAGCCTATGTCGGGGCGTGTGCTACACGCACTTTGGGCATTGAGACGGCAACTTTTGCTGGTAAAGCCCGCCCGTTGGTCCTTGATGTGGGCAATTGGAGTACAGTGGCAAAGGATCCGTGGGCCGGAGAGTCGGTTGTCGTTGCGGGCGCACTACAGCTGCCGTTGTTTTCTTCGGCGTTTAGGCTTGTAGGGCGGTGCGCAGGCCGGCTCGGGGTAGTCGTTGTGGGCGCACTACAGCTGCTGTTGTTTTCTTCGGCGTTTAGGCTTGTAGGGCGCTGCGCATGTCTGCTCGCTTTTGTATTTATACAGACCTCGGCGATCTGAAAAGTTCGTTGCCGGCCGGCGGTTTGCAAACCCACGGCAGTTTAAGGAGGGCCATTGACACTGGTCGCTGGGTACGAGTGCTCAGACTTGTATTCGGCGCTTGGGCGACAGGGGCGCCCGCCGCAACGATTGCCTGCCAGAGGGCAATCGTACAGGTGGGAGGTCGTTGTAGCTTTGGGCGTGGGGTTGGCTTTTTGAAAGCCATTCGGGGGACTGAGTGCAGCGTATGCTGTATAAATCCCACTCGTTCTGGACTGAGGGCCTTTGAATTGTGCTCCGACAAGGGCAACGCAACTGCTGGCTGCTCCAAGGCGGCGAGGGTTGCACCATTTTCGCCCATGGTCGGCGGCAACGGGTGTAGGCTGCTTGTTAGATGCGGCACCGTTTCCCGCTGCTTGGCTGGCCATGGGCTTGGGGAGCTGCGGTTTTGGGGCTGTTTACAGCGCCATGCCGGGGCGACCATTACTCGGTTTCATACTTGTACACGCTGTTTGACGGGCAGCAATTGGCAAGCTCACCCTTGTGGACTTGCTGCCCTGGCTTCGGCAACCGCTGGGGCGCCTGTAGAGGGCGGTGCCGTTGGCACTGCGCTCTTGCTCGCGCCTTTGGCACAAATTGGAGGCGGCCATTTACTAGGCAACTTCTGGGGGTCAGAGGGCATCGTATCAACTGCTTTACTGCAGTTGGAACGGCCCATGGGGTCGTGGAGAGTAGAAGCTGGGCCAACGTTGTGTCTAGACTCTAGCGGGGGTACCTGGGCCTAATAGACGGCGGCCGGCTACTTGGGATCCTAATCTGCAGACTTGTCAACAATTAATTGGATTAGCATTATTAATTCCCATCTAGGTTAAAGGCTGCCTAATAAAGTAAGTCTTTTTCAACCTATACAGGAATCAATCATGTTGATTAATGAATTATTAACAAGTCTACTAATTTGAAATAGTAGCCGGTTTGCAGTCTCTTTTGGCGCAGGTGAGGGCGTGGGCAGAGGGAGGGCAGTGGGTTGCGGGCAGCAGGATACGAGAGGAGACACCATCTGTGACTTTATTTATGCTCGATTCCGGAAGAAAAGGATGAAACCCAAAAGTAGTCTAATTTCTAATCATCCGCCTCATATTCGTTTGCGTTGACTATTTCTTTTGGTGCATCCTTCCGTATCGGTATCTTGATACCCTGCTGTGCAAAGCACTTACTGAGCGGTGTGCTCTCAATTACACCTGGGAACTTCTTGGCAGAGTAGACTGTAAACTGCTCTGAGAAGCTGTGTGCAAGGCAAGGACCTTTACCGTGTGTGGGGCCCTGACTCTCGGGCACCACCGTGTTTGTGCCGCTGCCAATGTCGAAGAGGCTGAGCTTGAGTCGAAAGGTGCCCTCTGTCCGGACGCTCAGATCCTGCAGCACGAACCAGAAGCCGGCTTTGCCGTCGAGGTCGTTGAGACGACAAGCGTTGACGGCATTCATGCCGATAAGATTGCGCGTGTGGTTTGAACTCATGGGTGCGGGGGGCATTATGGGTGCCTGGGGTGGTTGGCCGTAAGTTTGGGCGTACGCCGGATAGCTAGCCGGCGGTCCAGGCTGCGGGTACGGGTACCCCATTACGGGGCCATGCGAATATGACGGCATGTGCGTCGTCATTCTGTACGGTGGATCGTACTGCGGAATGGCTGTTGTTACGTACTGCCGGTCTGGCGGCGGCGGATACGAGGTCGTTGTGCTACTGCTGATGCTGACTGTGGGAGCTGCGCTGGAATGCCGCACTAGGTTGACAGCGGCGGTACCTTCCTGGTTCCAGAGGTCCACCATGAGGACAAAGTAGGTGCTGTCGATGTCGTTGAAGTCCAGCTCTCGCCCCGTAATCCGGTCATAGACGATGAGGCGGATACATGGCGGCGGCGTTATAGGCCTGCGGTCTTTATCGCGAATCCACATGCGCGCTCGAATAGGTTGCTGTTCGACCTTCAACTCATATCTCCTTGCACTCCCAATCAGGCGATCCTGCGGAACTACTTCTGGGCGACCGGTATTATTTCTGCTGTGCGGATTCCAGGCCATTTTGGAGTGTACAAGGGTACGATTGTGTAGCTGTGATGATGGGTAAATATTGTTGGTAGATGGGCGAGGGAATAAAGAGCAAAACCCTGGGTTTTATACAGACCGGTAGCTGCAGGTGCGGCCGCATCATGTGATGCCCACCCAATGTTTGGTCCAGCTGGCGCCTATCCCAACCAGCCATGTAGTCTGCAAAAGCAGTCTATACGGAGAGAGAGCCATCACGTTCCATTCCATTTGTCCCGCAGCGGGGATGGCGGGAACTAACGCAGAAAACCCGTTGCTTTGGTCCGTGGCGCAATCCCAGCCTTGTCGTTAGTCGCCTGCATGCGCAGCGTACTTTTTACGCCAACAACGTCGCCTGCTGTACGCCTCTCAAGTGGGCTCAGAAGAATTGCATAAGCATCACAATCCTTTTGCGCCTAAACACGGCGTGTTTGGGCGCATAATGGTGGCGGTGGGTGCGAAAACGAGCTATCTCGTTGAATCTGGCATTTGGTTTGTATGGGGCTGCGCATGTCTACGCGATTTTGCATACAAAAATGCCGACCTCCGACGTCGTTTCCGGCCGGGGATCTGCAAACCCATAACCGCCGAGCGACATGCGTTCCTACATACTACAAGGAGCACACCTAAAGTAGTCATACTCTAGGTGGGCAACTGGGTTGGTAGAAAGCCTGGTGGCTACTCTTGCCTGTAAAAGGGTAAAGACTCTGCTGCTTGGTTATTTTTACGGGCAGCCGCTCGTCTGGTGCTGTTCGCAGCGCAGATTGGCGGCTGCTGCAACTTTTTGGTTTCATACTCGCTCGCCTTGTTTCCCAGGTAGCGGTTGGCAAAGTTAACTCTAGTCAGCGCGTTGCCCAGGACTCGGCTACTGTTGGGTGCTTGTAGGCTGACGGTGCCGCAGGCATTGCGCCGTCTACTTGCGCCGACACCTGAAGTCCTGCTCAATTCCATGAGCGGGCGCCATTTCAGGTTTGTGGATTGCTGGCTATGCAAAAATCTCCTAGACCTTTGGGGCTGCCCGCCGACTAATCCGCGCCTTGTGCTGCGTGAGTCGGCGAAGGCTTCCTCCTCTTGAGGCGTACATGTAGCGGGCTGGTCACGGGCGGCGACGCCTGTCCGGCTCTGTTGCGGACCACGTCTTGGGGAACTCAGTGGGGGCAATTGAATAAGTTGCCCGCAGCGAAATGCGCCGTGTGCGCGTTCGAGGCGGGTGATTGGGGACGCTTTGGCGACCCCTTCCTGGTACCATCCGCTCCTTTGGGGGCTTAGCCGGCGTGCCTTGGCATGCTGGTGAACGATAGTTACCTGGTTGATTCTGCAGTAGTCATATGCTTGTCTCAAAGATTAAGCCATGCATGTCTAAGTATAAGCAATTATACCGTGAAACTGCGAATGGCTCATTAAATCAGTTATCGTTTATTTGATAATACCTTACTACTTGGATAACCGTGGTAATTCTAGAGCTAATACATGCTGAAAATCCGACTTCGGAAGGGATGTGTTTATTAGATAAAAAACCAATGCCCTTCGGGGCTCCTTGGTGATTCATAATAACTTTACGGATCGCATAGCCTTGCGCTGGCGACGGTTCATTCAAATTTCTGCCCTATCAACTTTCGATGGTAAGGTATTGGCTTACCATGGTTTCAACGGGTAACGGGGAATTAGGGTTCGATTCCGGAGAGGGAGCCTGAGAAACGGCTACCACATCCAAGGAAGGCAGCAGGCGCGCAAATTACCCAATCCCGATTCGGGGAGGTAGTGACAATAAATACTGATACAGGGCTCTTTTGGGTCTTGTAATTGGAATGAGTACAATTTAAACCTCTTAACGAGGAACAATTGGAGGGCAAGTCTGGTGCCAGCAGCCGCGGTAATTCCAGCTCCAATAGCGTATATTAAAGTTGTTGCAGTTAAAAAGCTCGTAGTTGAAACTTGGGTCTGGCTGGCGGGTCCGCCTCACCGCGTGCACTCGTCCGGCCGGGCCTTCCTTCTGAAGAACCTCATGCCCTTTACTGGGCGTGTTGGGGAATCAGGACTTTTACTTTGAAAAAATTAGAGTGTTCAAAGCAGGCCTTTGCTCGAATACGTTAGCATGGAATAATAAAATAGGGCGTGCGTTTCTATTTTGTTGGTTTCTAGAGACGCCGCAATGATTAACAGGAACAGTCGGGGCATCAGTATTCAGTTGTCAGAGGTGAAATTCTTGGATTTACTGAAGACTAACTACTGCGAAAGCATTTGCCAAGGATGTTTTCATTAATCAGTGAACGAAAGTTAGGGGATCGAAGACGATCAGATACCGTCGTAGTCTTAACCGTAAACTATGCCGACTAGGGATCGGGCGATGTTCTTTTTCTGACTCGCTCGGCACCTTACGAGAAATCAAAGTTTTTGGTTCTGGGGGGATTATGGTCGCAAGGCTGAAACTTAAAGAAATTGACGGAAGGTCACCACCAGGCGTGGAGCCTGCGGCTTAATTTGACTCAACACGGGGAAACTCACCAGGTTCAGATGAAATAAGGATTGACAGATTGAGAGCTCTTTCTTGATTTTTCAGGTGGTGGTGCATGGCCGTTCTTAGTTCGTGGGGTGACTTGTCTGCTTAATTGCGATAACGAGCGAGACCTTACTCTGCTAAATAGCCAGGCTAGCTTTGGCTGGTCGCCGGCTTCTTAGAGAGACTATCAACTCAAGTTGATGGAAGTTTGAGGCAATAACAGGTCTGTGATGCCCTTAGATATTCTGGGCCGCACGCGCGCTACACTGACAGAGCCAACGAGTTCTTTCCCTTGGCCGAAAGGTCTGGGTAATCTTGTTAAACTCTGTCGTGCTGGGGATAAAGCATTGCAATTATTGCTTTTCAACGAGGAATGCCTAGTAAGCGCGTGTCATCAGCATGCGTTGATTACGTCCCTGACCTTTGTACACACCGCCCGTCGCTACTACCGATTGAATGGCTCAGTGAGGCCTTCGGACTGGCTCGGGGAGGTTGGCAACGACCACCCAAGCCGGAAAGTTGGTCAAACTCGGTCATTTAGAGGAAGTAAAAGTCGTAACAAGGTCTCCGTAGGTGAACCTGCGGAGGGATCATTACACAAATATGAAGCCGGACTGGGATAGGGCCTCGCTGCCTTGCCGTCTGGCGCCATATTCACCCATGTCTTTTTGCGTACTACTTGTTTCCTTGGCGGGTCCGCCGCCAATTGGACCTTATTCAAACCTTTTTTTCAGTTGCAATCAGCGTCAGCAAAACAAATGTAATCAATTACAACTTTCAACAACGGATCTCTTGGTTCTGGCATCGATGAAGAACGCAGCGAAATGCGATAAGTAGTGTGAATTGCAGAATTCAGTGAATCATCGAATCTTTGAACGCACATTGCGCCTTTTGGTATTCCAAAGGGCATGCCTGTTCGAGCGTCATTTGTACCCTCAAGCTTTGCTTGGTGTTGGGCGTCTTGTCTCTCTCCGAGACTCGCCTTAAAATCATTGGCAGCCGGCCTACTGGTTTCGGAGCGCAGCACATTATTTGCGCTCTTGTCCAGCCGCGGTCGCGCGTCCATGAAGCTTCTTTCAACCTTTTGACCTCGGATCAGGTAGGGATACCCGCTGAACTTAAGCATATCAATAAGCGGAGGAAAAGAAACCAACAGGGATTGCCCTAGTAACGGCGAGTGAAGCGGCAACAGCTCAAATTTGAAATCTGGCTCTTTTAGAGTCCGAGTTGTAATTTGCAGAGGGCGCTTTGGCTTTGGCAGCGGTCCAAGTTCCTTGGAACAGGACGTCACAGAGGGTGAGAATCCCGTACGTGGTCGCTAGCTATTGCCGTGTAAAGCCCTTCGACGAGTCGAGTTGTTTGGGAATGCAGCTCTAAATGGGAGGTAAATTTCTTCTAAAGCTAAATACTGGCCAGAGACCGATAGCGCACAAGTAGAGTGATCGAAAGATGAAAAGCACTTTGGAAAGAGAGTCAAACAGCACGTGAAATTGTTGAAAGGGAAGCGCTTGCAGCCAGACTTGCTTGCAGTTGCTCACCGGGCCTCTGTGCCGGGTGCATTCTTCTGCAGGCAGGCCAGCATCAGTTTGGGCGGTGGATAAAGGTCTCTGTCACGTACCTCTCTTCGGGAGGCCTTATAGGGGAGGCGACATACCACCAGCCTGGACTGAGGTCCGCGCATTTATGCTAGGATGCTGGCGTAATGGCTGTAAGCGGCCCGTCTTGAAACACGGACCAAGGAGTCTAACATCTATGCGAGTGTTTGGGTGTCAAGCCGAACGCGTAATGAAAGTGAACGGAGGTGGGAACCCGCAAGGGTGCACCAT
>NW_027093990.1:32500-38530 GCF_003171515.1 Pyrenophora tritici-repentis
CGGCTACTTGGATCCTAATCTGCAGACTTGTCAACAATTAATTGGATAGCATTATTAATTCCCATCTAGGTTAAAGCTGCCTAATAAAGTAAGTCTTTTTCAACCTATACAGAATCAATCATGTTGATTAATGAATTATTAACAAGTCTACTAATTTGAAATAGTAGCCGGTTTGCAGTCTCTTTTGGCGCAGTGAGGCGTGGCAGAGGAGGGCAGTGGTTGCGGCAGCAGGATACGAGAGGAACACCATCTGTGACTTTATTTATGCTCGATTCCGAAGAAAAGATGAAACCCAAAAGTAGTCTAATTTCTAATCATCCGCCTCATATTCGTTTGCGTTGACTATTCTTTTGGTGCATCCTTCCGTATCGGTATCTTGATACCCTGCTGTGCAAAGCACTTACTGACGTGTGCTCTCAATTACACCTGGGAACTTCTTGCAGAGTAGACTGTAAACTGCTCTGAGAAGCTGTGTGCAAGGCAAGGACCTTTACCGTGTGTGGGCCCTGACTCTCGGGCACCACCGTGTTTGTGCCGCTGCCAATGTCGAAGAGGCTGAGCTTGAGTCGAAAGTGCCCTCTGTCCGGACGCTCAGATCCTGCAGCACGAACCAGAAGCCGCTTTGCCGTCGAGTCGTTGACGACAAGCGTTGACGCATTCATGCCATAAGATTGCGCGTGTGGTTGAACTCATGGTGCGGGGGCATTATGGTGCCTGGTGGTTGCCGTAAGTTTGGGCTACGCCGATAGCTAGCCGGCGGTCCAGCTGCGGTACGGTACCCATTACGGGCCATCGAATATGACGCATGTGCGTCGTCATCTGTACGGTGATCTACTGCGAATGGCTGTTGTTACGTACTGCCGTCTGCGGCGGCGATACGAGGTCGTTGTGCTACTGCTGATGCTGACTGTGGAGCTGCGCTGGAATGCCGCACTAGGTTGACAGCGGCGGTACCTTCCTGGTTCCAGAGGTCCACCATGAGGACAAAGTAGTGCTGTCGATGTCGTTGAAGTCCAGCTCTCGCCCCGTAATCCGTCATAGACGATGAGGCGGATACATGCGCGCGTTATAGGCCTGCGTCTTTATCGCCGAATCCACACATGCGCGCTCGAATAGGTTGCTGTTCGACCTTCAACTCATATCTCCTTGCACTCCCAATCAGGCGATCCTGCGAACTACTTCTGGCGACCGGTATTATTTCTGCTGTGCGGATTCCAGCCATTTTGGAGTGTACAAGGTACGATTGTGTAGCTGTGATGATGGGTAAATATTGTTGTAGATGGCGAGGAATAAAGAGCAAAACCCTGGTTATACAGACCGGTAGCTGCAGTGCGCCGCATCATGTGATGCCCACCCAATGTTTGGTCCAGCTGGCGCCTATCCCAACCAGCCATGTAGTCTGCAAAAGCAGTCTATACGGAGAGAGAGCCATCACGTTCCCATTCCATTTGTCCCGCAGCGGGATGCGGGAACTAACGCAGAAAACCCGTTGCTTTGGTCCGTGCGCAATCCCAGCCTTGTCGTTAGTCGCCTGCATGCGCAGCGTACTTTTTACCCAACAACGTCGCCTGCTGTACCGCCTCTCAAGTGGGCTCAGAAGAATTGCATAAGCATCACAATCCTTTTGCGCCTAAACACGCGTGTTTGGCGCATAATGTGGCGGTGGGTGCGAAAACGAGCTATCTCGTTGAATCTGCATTTGGTTTGTATGGGCTGCGCATGTCTACGCGATTTTGCATACAAAAATGCCGACCTCCGACGTCGTTTCCGGCCGGGATCTGCAAACCCATAACGCCGAGCGACATGCGTTCCTACATACTACAAGGAGCACACCTAAAGTAGTCATACTCTAGGTGGCAACTGGTTGTAGAAAGCCTGTGGCTACTCTTGCCTGAAAAGGTAAAGACTCTGCTGCTTGTTATTTTACGGCAGCCGCTCGTCTGGTGCTGTTCGCAGCGCAGATTGCGGCTGCTGCAACTTTTTTGTTTCATACTCGCTCGCCTTGTTTCCCAGTAGCGGTTGGCAAAGTTAACTCTAGTCAGCGCGTTGCCCAGACTCGGCTACTGTTGGGTGCTTGTAGGCTGACGGTGCCGCAGCATTGCGCCGTCTACTTGCGCCCGACACCTGAAGTCCTGCTCAATTCCATGAGCGGGCGCCATTTCAGTTTGTGGATTGCTGGCTATGCCAAAAATCTCCTAGACCTTTGGGGCTGCCCCGCCGACTAATCCGCGCCTTGTGCTGCGTGAGTCGGCGAAGGCTTCCTCCTCTTGAGGCGTACATGTAGCGGGCTGGTCACGGCGGCGACGCCTGTCCGGCTCTGTTGCGGACCACGTCTTGGGAACTCAGTGGGCAATTGAATAAGTTGCCCGCAGCGAAATGCGCCGTGTGCGCGTTCGAGGCGTGATTGGGACGCTTTGGCACCCCCTTCCTGGTACCATCCGCTCCTTTGGGGCTTAGCCGGCTGCCTTGGCATGCTGCTGTGAACGATAGTTACCTGGTTGATTCTGCCAGTATCATATGCTTGTCTCAAAGATTAAGCCATGCATGTCTAAGTATAAGCAATTATACCGTGAAACTGCGAATGGCTCATTAAATCAGTTATCGTTTATTTGATAATACCTTACTACTTGGATAACCGTGTAATTCTAGAGCTAATACATGCTGAAAATCCCGACTTCGGAAGGGATGTGTTTATTAGATAAAAAAACCAATGCCCTTCGGGCTCCTTGTGATTCATAATAACTTTACGGATCGCATAGCCTTGCGCTGGCGACGTTCATTCAAATTCTGCCCTATCAACTTTCGATGTAAGTATTGGCTTACCATGTTTCAACGGTAACGGGAATTAGGTTCGATTCCGGAGAGGAGCCTGAGAAACGGCTACCACATCCAAGGAAGGCAGCAGGCGCGCAAATTACCCAATCCCGATTCGGGGAGGTAGTGACAATAAATACTGATACAGGCTCTTTGGTCTTGTAATTGAATGAGTACAATTTAAACCTCTTAACGAGAACAATTGGAGGGCAAGTCTGTGCCAGCAGCCGCGGTAATTCCAGCTCCAATAGCGTATATTAAAGTTGTTGCAGTTAAAAAGCTCGTAGTTGAAACTTGGTCTGGCTGGCGGGTCCGCCTCACCGCGTGCACTCGTCCGGCCGGGCCTTCCTTCTGAAGAACCTCATGCCCTTACTGGGTTGGGAATCAGACTTTTACTTTGAAAAAATTAGAGTGTTCAAAGCAGCCTTTGCTCGAATACGTTAGCATGAATAATAAAATAGGCGTGCGTTTCTATTTTGTTGTTTCTAGAGACCCGCAATGATTAACAGGAACAGTCGGCATCAGTATTCAGTTGTCAGAGGTGAAATTCTTGATTTACTGAAGACTAACTACTGCGAAAGCATTTGCCAAGGATTTTCATTAATCAGTGAACGAAAGTTAGGGATCGAAGACGATCAGATACCGTCGTAGTCTTAACCGTAAACTATGCCGACTAGGATCGGGCGATGTTCTTTTCTGACTCGCTCGCACCTTACGAAAATCAAAGTTTTTGGGTTCTGGGGATTATGTCGCAAGGCTGAAACTTAAAGAAATTGACGAAGTCACCACCAGGCGTGGAGCCTGCGCTTAATTTGACTCAACACGGGAAACTCACCAGGTTCAGATGAAATAAGGATTGACAGATTGAGAGCTCTTTCTTGATTTTTCAGTGTGGTGCATGGCCGTTCTTAGTTCGTGGGGTGACTTGTCTGCTTAATTGCGATAACGAGCGAGACCTTACTCTGCTAAATAGCCAGGCTAGCTTTGGCTGTCGCCGGCTTCTTAGAGAGACTATCAACTCAAGTTGATGAAGTTTGAGGCAATAACAGGTCTGTGATGCCCTTAGATATTCTGGGCCGCACGCGCGCTACACTGACAGAGCCAACGAGTTCTTTCCCTTGCCGAAAGGTCTGGTAATCTTGTTAAACTCTGTCGTGCTGGGGATAAAGCATTGCAATTATTGCTTTTCAACGAGGAATGCCTAGTAAGCGCGTGTCATCAGCATGCGTTGATTACGTCCCTGACCTTTGTACACACCGCCCGTCGCTACTACCGATTGAATGGCTCAGTGAGGCCTTCGGACTGGCTCGGGGAGGTGGCAACGACCACCCCAAGCCGGAAAGTTGGTCAAACTCGGTCATTTAGAGGAAGTAAAAGTCGTAACAAGTCTCCGTAGGTGAACCTGCGGAGGATCATTACACAAATATGAAGCCGGACTGGGATAGGGCCTCGCTGCCTTGCCCGTCTGGCGCCATATTCACCCATGTCTTTTTGCGTACTACTTGTTTCCTTGGCGGGTCCGCCCGCCAATTGGACCTTATTCAAACCTTTTTTTCAGTTGCAATCAGCGTCAGCAAAACAAATGTAATCAATTACAACTTTCAACAACGGATCTCTTGGTTCTGCATCGATGAAGAACGCAGCGAAATGCGATAAGTAGTGTGAATTGCAGAATTCAGTGAATCATCGAATCTTTGAACGCACATTGCGCCCTTTGGTATTCCAAAGGCATGCCTGTTCGAGCTCATTTGTACCCTCAAGCTTTGCTTGGTGTTGGGCGTCTTGTCTCTCTCCCGAGACTCGCCTTAAAATCATTGGCAGCCGGCCTACTGGTTTCGGAGCGCAGCACATTATTTGCGCTCTTGTCCAGCCGCGGTCGCGCGTCCATGAAGCTTCTTTCAACCTTTGACTCGGATCAGTAGGATACCCGCTGAACTTAAGCATATCAATAAGCGGGAAAAGAAACCAACAGGGATTGCCCTAGTAACGGCGAGTGAAGCGGCAACAGCTCAAATTTGAAATCTGGCTCTTTTAGAGTCCGAGTTGTAATTTGCAGAGGCGCTTTTGCTTTGGCAGCGGTCCAAGTTCCCTTGAACAGACGTCACAGAGGTGAGAATCCCGTACGTGGTCGCTAGCTATTGCCGTGTAAAGCCCCTTCGACGAGTCGAGTTGTTTGGAATGCAGCTCTAAATGGGAGGTAAATTTCTTCTAAAGCTAAATACTGGCCAGAGACCGATAGCGCACAAGTAGAGTGATCGAAAGATGAAAAGCACTTTGGAAAGAGAGTCAAACAGCACGTGAAATTGTTGAAAGGGAAGCGCTTGCAGCCAGACTTGCTTGCAGTTGCTCACCGGCCTCTGTGCCCGGTGCATTCTTCTGCAGGCAGGCCAGCATCAGTTTTGCGGTGGATAAAGGTCTCTGTCACGTACCTCTCTTCGGGAGGCCTTATAGGGGAGCGACATACCACCAGCCTGGACTGAGGTCCGCGCATTATGCTAGGATGCTGGCGTAATGGCTGTAAGCGCCCGTCTTGAAACACGGACCAAGGAGTCTAACATCTATGCGAGTGTTTGGTGTCAAGCCCGAACGCGTAATGAAAGTGAACGGAGGTGGAACCCGCAAGGTGCACCATCGACCGATCCTGATGTCTTCGGAAGGATTTGAGTAAGAGCATGCTGTTGGACCCGAAAGATGGTGAACTATGCTTGAATAGGGTGAAGCCAGAGGAAACTCTGGTGGAGGCTCGCAGCGGTTCTGACGTGCAAATCGATCGTCAAATTTGGCATAGGGCGAAAGACTAATCGAACTATCTAGTAGCTGGTTCCTGCCGAAGTTTCCCTCAGGATAGCAGTAACGTATTCATTTTATGAGTAAAGCGAATGATTAGAGCCTGGGGGTTGAAACAACCTTCACCTATTCTCAAACTTTAAATATGTAAGAAGTGTTTGTTGCTTAATTGAACGTACACATTTGAATGAAACGTTATTAGTGGCCATTTTGTAAGCAGAACTGCGATGCGGATGAACCGAACGAGGGTTAAAGTGCCGGAATATACGCTCATCAGACACCACAAAAGGTGTTGTTCATCTAGACAGCAGGACGTGGCCATGAAGTCGGAATCCGCTAAGGAGTGTGTAACAACTCACCTGCCGAATGAACTAGCCCTGAAAATGGATGGCGCTCAAGCGTGTTACTTATACCCCTCCCCGGGCAAAT
>NW_027093991.1:0-35018 GCF_003171515.1 Pyrenophora tritici-repentis
TTTTCTTCAATACCTGGCGCGCCTTTCTAAGCACGTCAATGATATCTGAGTATGTAGAAGCTAACGCAGTGGCGAAGTGATCGTCTACTTCAAATAGATCCTCGTATCGCGCGTATAGGCAAACCTGTGAGCCTAGTCTTTCTAGCATATCGATACCTTTCTGAAAGTAGCGAGATGCTGAAGATGCCATCTATCCATGTCAATCATATCCACTAAAAGTTGGATACACACCCTTACCTCCAGCAGAACACGCAGTGAACCCAGATGATGGCCGCCACTGGCACACCCTGTGACAAAATAAACAGATTTCGCGTACCTTTCAATGAACAATATGAAGGGCTCTAGTCGGGCATCAATCTGGCGGACGGCGCTCCTAGGGTTATGTCTCTCGTTCAAGACTTGTATGGTGGAATCAAGCTCCAGGAGTGTTGCTGTGTCGGTCGCGATTAGCTGCTTCCTCTGGTCAACAAACGCTTCTGTGTTTAGTTTGGACAACATAGTTGCTGGTCTCTGATGAAGCTTCTCGACTTCAGAGTTGACAGTCTTGATCAAATATAAGACAATAACTTGTATGTTAGGGCTCCCGCAGAAGGCGTCTGGGTAGCTTACAGCCCCTCCCCAACGCACACTAAGTACATACTGTGGTAGAGGGATAGCCTCAATAGTCAGAAGAGAGGCTGCCGACCCGCAATCGGTAGAGAGTAGAGAACAAGAAGGTATCCGAACAATAAACGGTAGTATTAAGAATGGTGTACGACAAGATGATCCCTGATGTCGAGCTTCTCCTCGCGGAGTCGCCTAAAATACTCAACCCTAGCCGATTACCTAACGCCGAACACGTGACAAGCTACTACACCACATACCTAAGCGAGATGCAGTAGCACCAGGCTGCGCAGTGCTATTACTATTGATGCTTTAGATCATGTCAACAAAATACGTGTGAGTTTGGTTGTGGAGGGTAGACAGGCGAGGAAGGCATGCCGCTCCGCGGGCCTTCCACAAACGAATGACGTTTTGCCACTCACGTCTTAACTAGGCAGTACCACGCATTCGTCGCATCTGGCGTTCACAACATCAACCTCGCATTCTCCCTAGCAAGCCTGCATGATAGCCGGTCAGACTGAATATGTCTTGGAGCGAAAGTTTGCAGCTATCGGCGTACTCCACTGACCCTCTAGATGCTAGACTGGTAGTCAACCACAGGCAGTATGCACGCCTACAACTTACGATCAGCGCTTTTCTTTTCCCTTCGCAAGCCTTGGTACTCTGCCTTGTGTAGCAATCAAGCAGACTGCTTATGTGCGTCGACAAGGACTTCCAGCCATTGCGCGTCCTGATCGGTCAGCTGCAGGTGACGAGCACACTGTGCTGCAAGCCATATAAGCCTGGAATTGCGGCCTCATCAACCATAGCCTCCTATGTTCGCAAGCTACCACATGGTTTTTGCCTTTCTCACAGATTTCGAGTGGTTTTGCGTATTGCGAACATAGCCTTTTCGCTTTTTTCTATCTCCACGCCTCGACACCACCACAGATGTCAATGAGCAAGCTGAGCGAGCTCAGCCAATTGGCTTGCTCAGCCAATTGAGCGGAGGCCAGCAGCTCGCTCGGCTCGCTCGGATTGGCTGAAACAGGGCTGTCAGCTCGCTCGGCTTGATGGGCTCAGTCCCGATTAGGAAAGTTATATAGAAACCTTGGTGTTGAGTTTCTCAGCTAATATCCCACTTATGTACACCGTATTTCGCGTCCATCTCCTCATCGCTGATAACCCCCTTTACAGGCACCTCACCACTGCCAAATCCAGCTCTTATCCATCGTCGATCGCACTGTATTGCTGCTAGAAGTTGCGGAGAAATGCTGCGCCGACGGGGCTCGAGGAGGTCACCCAGCTCGCTGAATAAGCGCTCACACTCACAGCTTGAGCCTGGGATTGATAGCATGTCGATAGCAAATTTGCTAAGGCTAGGGTGGCGATCGCGGAGTTCTACCCAGTATTTTATAGGGTCGACGCCCTCGCCAGCGATCGGTTCGCTGCGTTTCCAAGCCTCATATTCATCTTCCTCGTTCTCCGTAAGCCCTGCAGGCTCAATAAAGTTGTTGATAAAGTTGCCGCAATTTCTGGAGCATTAACGCGTGTTCTTTTTGCTGGCATTATAGCAACGGCGAGGTAGATAGTAGCTGCAAATAGAGACGCGTTGATGGAGTATAGATGAGTGTGGTGGGTGATAAGTAGTAAGTGAAGTGTCGCAAAAGGAGAATATGTTGCCAGGCGGTTAGCCGGAAATTTAGTAGCTTATTTGCTAGAAATATAGCAAAAAAGAGTGTATTTTATGTTATAACTAGGTTTCGAACTTACGCACTACACCTAAAAATCATCGTGAGATTGCCCCTCCACCAAGTCCTTCAGCCCCAAGTTTCCAACCGCCCCATCTAACCAAGCTAAGCAAGCTGACTGAGCGAGCGCCTATCCCTAAGCTCGCTCGGCTTGCAAGCGCGCATTGCGCGCTCAGCTCATTCGGCTTGGTCAAAACGTCCAAGCCGAGCGAGCTGAGCGAGCCGGCTCGCTCGTTGACAAGTATGGACACCACGAATATTTTGACAAGAGCTCTACCGAGCTCTTTCGGCTCTTGCATCATCAGCGAAGATGGCTTACTCCTGTCATGGGAGCGCTTACTCGAAATTCAGATCTCGTGGAAGTGGAGTCTTATCTGGGGGTGTTTTTTCGGAAACCATCACGCTCCCCAGATTTGTTCACTTGATGTCAGAGTTGGGGCGTTCCTGGGCCAAGGCCAAGAGGGCGCCTCATTCTGAGCAGTACATGGTACGAGGAAGTTGGCAAAGGTGCTCAATTCCAAGTGTTCAGGCATTCGGAAGTGGAGATTGTGGCGAAGCGAGTGCGTCTTGAAGTCATGGCAAATGACAATCCGGGCCAACTTCAGGACTTGGAGTTCGAGATTCGGGCACTGGCCAATTCGAAGATATATGAACATCCTAATATCATAGACTTATTGGATTGGGGATACGATACCATCCACGAACTACCCCCCGATGATCAAGATCTTAGGAACTTACAAATGCCATTGAGGGTTCCTGTACTGTACGTGGAGCCGGCGGTAGAACGGTCACTCGACAAGTTTCTGGAGGCCTCATGAACATGGATCACCCGCAGCCAGATCTGTAGGGACATTGCTGCCGGTCTAGAGTGCCTCAGGGACTGCCGTATCATACATAATGATCTGAAATCGGAAAATGTGCTGGTTTTTAGAGAGGGTGACAAATCGGACATTACGGCAAAATTGGCAGACTTTGGATTCGCTACTGATCCCAGAAGAACAAGAGCTTGACGTTCGCTTCTTATGGGAGAACAAAGGCCTGGAAACCTCCTGAATCATTGGATTACGACCACAGTCCGCAACAATCAATTAAGTGGGTCCTAGAAGGTTCAGATTGGATTGATTGATTACCGCTTTAAGCCTAGTAGTTACCTATAGGAGTTTAAGCCCTACCTAGATAGGTAAGTGGGTCTAGGAGAGTGACCGATTGAATTGATTGTTGCGGAGTCTAATTACGACCCTGTACGCCATAAAACCTGTAACGAAGACCTACTGTTCAAGTCAGAGAGCTATGCTTACGGAATGCTTGCCCTATATACGTTATTTTCACCACCCGGCCGGTCTTTTTCACTCCCGTTTAGTCGAGAGAAATATCACCGAGAACATGAAATCAACATTCGAGTGAAGAGTGATGATCTGAGTGTATCCCAGCAAGACATGCGCGCCACATGGGTTGCTATCGAGTCTAGCTTTCTTGCAGAGCACCCAGAGGACCGTCATCATGTGTCACTTTCAGAGCTGGAATTTTCCGCAACCGTACTGCCAGCTGGGTATGGCGGCACACAAGAGCCAAGACACTCATCAAGTAGCATATGCTAACAGTTGCTAGAAGCTTTGTATCGAACCAGGAGCAGCGCATATTGCCCCGTCGAAGACCACCACTTTACAACAAAGGATGGAGATTTTATATCAAGTTACAACCTGAGCTATTCCAACTTCTCAATACGGGTGTATCCACTGAATTGCAAGGCTATCCAGGAGATATTCTCTTTGGCATGGCGCTTAGCCGGGCGAGTGCAAAACTCAAAGAATACCACAGCGATGTAAAAAGCCTGATAAATGGAGCGACTGCCGTAGCTCAGCCCTCAATTCGCGCTGAAGGAATTGTAATGCGGATAAATTCTGCCATACCAGGCGGTGGTTCCGAAAAACACGCGCATACGCCTAATCCCAACCTTTACGAAGCCGCAGCATCTGGCTCAATCACGGCATTTTCAGACCTTCGGAAGTCTGATACCAATAAGGCTAGAACGGCCGAGCAAGTGTTTCGATGCAAAGGCGGATATAATCGCGAAAGCATTCTTGCAGCCAGATTCGAGTATACCGCTATCAAACAGAAGATCATATCCTCCGCCAACAGCAGTACCTCTCTCGCTCCTAGTGAGCTTTGCATTACAATCGGGCCAGATGAAATTTATGACGACCATTCTGACCCTCGGAATACGCTCTTACATCTCGCCGCTGCTTTCGGTGTGTGTGAAGCGATCATCCATTTGACAGAGGATAAGCATCTAGACTTGAATGCTCGAAATACGGAAGACGAGACACCGCTTTATAAAGCTAGCATAGCGGGACAGTATGAAGCCACCGTACTATTGCTAAATCTAGGTGCAGATCCTTCCATCTGCGTGAGAAGAACGCAAGTTACGTGCCTACATTGGCTTTTCGTGTTCGATCCATCACGCATGAGTGAAGTTGCCCGCGAATTGATGTCACATGGCACTCTTGTAGACAAATATGCAAGACCACTTGTCAATGGAAACTACATCTTTGAGGAATCTGTTCACTATCCTTTCCACTGGCCTATTGGGGCCCATACTTGTCAACAATTCGGCTAGCCTGATGGCCGGATGGCTGGATACCTATTTTCCTCAAGCCAACCAGCCGGCCGCAGGCCTCTTAAAATATGATGAAGGTGGAGAAACGTGTGTGAACTTGTTGTATTGGAGCTACGGGAGGAGGGAGAATATCTATGGTGCGCGCACGGAGCAGCTGACTAATCAGTGCCTGGCCAATCAGAGCGCGGGAAGCCTGATTCACCGTGAATACTAGTGAAGGCTCTCACCGCGTCTCGACAAAATAGGTATCCGCCCGGCTGAAGGGGGCCAAAAAGCTTGATGGCTTGAGGTGGCCTGATTGGTGGGTAGCATGTAGGCGCGTGGGCGTTAGTGGGCGTTGAGGCAGCTAGTTTTGCAGTAAAAGCCATCTCACGATAGTTTTATGGTGTTGTAGTTTAGCTTAGTAAGCCACGCAGATCATCCTCATGGACGCGTCGTGCCATATACACAGTATTTTCCGCCCCATCCACCCACGCTCTATATATTAAATTTGTTTAATATTTCATCACTATCTACTTGCCGTCGCCCTTATGCCTAACGCCCCCAAAAATCCCGCCAAACGTGGTGGTTCTGGCGCGTCACAACGCCCAAAGAAACGCGCCAAAGGCACCGCTAGTCAGCCTATTAATATTAACTCCTAGGAGCCACCAGAACCGTTAAAATCTCCTTCTCCTCTACCTCTCGCGAACGCCTTTCAAGCCCTAGTGAGCGCGTCCTAGGCCCCTACATTCGAAGCGCGAATTCGAGAGTTGCGCGCTGCAGACTCTATTACTGCACCACCTAAAGGCAGCGAGCATGCCACCGCGGCGGCTTTAGAAGCGCCTAATAAGGAGAGCGAGGAGGAAATTGAAGCGTTTAACGCTTATCTTATAGACAATCATAACGGCATAGATTAGAGTCGCTTAAAGAAGTTTTAGCTGCTACTCTCTACCTACAAATACAAGAAAAGCTAGGTCTATTAATATAGCTATCGCGTCGCTTCTCGCAGCGATCTAGCTCGAATTTTGTAGATTTGTCACCTTTGCTTTCGTAGCAAGGCCACCGACTTTAGGCGCGGGATCTTCTATACTACGAGCTTAATATTAGCTGCTAAGCGTTACCTGTTACGGGTCCATGGCCCCATATCGATAAGATTCTTATCTTATCGGACTAGCGCCTTGGCGCCCACAGCATAAGTTCGGGCTCACAACGTAGATAGCTCGATAGCTTGTATCTTGTCAAATCCAATCTTTCTTGATCGATCCCTCACATTACCTAGCTAATAAGAAGGTTAGCTATAAGATAGTGGCGCCTAGAAAGACACTAAAGATAAGGCTAGAAAGCAGTGTTTATAGCGCGCTGTAAGCTAGCAAACTACTCGCCTAAGCAGTCGCTAACTAGCTTAGCGGCTTTAATATTTAGCAGTTTTAGCTTACAGCTATAGGGTGGCTTATTAAGAATAATTACCTACTTTCTAAGTTCGAAAAGCCTGCTGTCACGGTAATCACCCTGATTCCCTGACACCTACGCTGGCAAATGGGTCGGGGTGTGGTTGGGGTTGGGTTAGAAATTTTGCGACCCCAACCCAACCCCAACCCATTTGTCAGCGCCAAGCTTAGGGTTGGGTTGGGGTTGGGTTGGGGTCGCACGGACCATGGGTTAGGGTTGGGTTATAGTAAAAAAATTGCAAGATGTATAATATAGATTTCAATAAAAGAAAAGTTTATATAGTATCACAGTAGATTAACACAGTGTAGCATTAACTAGTTTCATTTATAATATACAGAGGCTTCGCCAGCTAGCATTTAAGCACGTGTATCTAGATATATCTTATAATCTAGAGAAAAGCTAGTAACTCGCGCGCAAAGTAGCGCCTAGCCAATTGAGAATCCTTCTCTTGAATAGTAACCCTCTTTGCGTGAATAGCATTGATGTTGCAGTCTATAAAAGTTATTAAATGAAAAATAGTATAGGGTAGATAGACTATACCCTCAAAATAACCAACTAAGAAAGCTTCTGTAGCTTCCTGAAGAGCTTCGATTGCAGATCGTTGAAAGCGGATATCGGCCTTGTGCACCTGTGCAAATTCGCGCACTACGCGGGAAAAGGGGAGTTTTCGCAAGAGTAGTTCAAAACCTCTCTGGTATCTCTTGATTTCCCGTAATGCGACAGCTAAGCTAAATTAGAAAATAGCTGTGATAAACGACTGTGATAACCTACTGCCTGCCTTAAACTTGCGCTTCTTCTTAACAGCTACAGGTGCCTTTCGCGTAGACTTTCCTGCTACTTGACGTCTAGCCTTACTAGCAAGGGCCTTCTGAGCCGGCTTGCCGCCAGTAACTGTCTTGCCATCAGGACCACCCCGGCCGGCTTTACCGGTGACCTTAGGCCGTGGTTTTGTCCTTGCCATTGCGTAGTAGAGTAGATGATGAACGTAGGCGACGTATGTGATTAATTACTGTGATAAATGTGGTCGACAATTAAGAAAGTAGTAGGCTGAAAGAGTTAGGTAGCTGGAAAGTTTGGGCGACGGCAATTTCCCGATTTCCGCACTAGTAAAGGCAGCAGCGCACGGACTGCATGACGTAATTTGCTGTTTCACGATCGCATACAACCATTTCTGTTGCAAAATCAGTAGCGAGCATATCATACAAACGTGTTAAACTGCTGTGATAAACGCCGAGCTCGCGCATGCGTACAGCCCAAAAATGAAGGAATCATCGATGTGTTGATCATTTTGGGTAATTTCCGCGTTTTCGCGCTAGCGCAGGCAGCAGCGCACGGACCATTTCTAGGTGAGCATAATGCTGTCTACCCATTTCTCCAGCCCCTGACGCCCAGTAACTCCAACACCTAATAACTCTCTTTACTACATTGAAAACACCCCATTTACAACAGCGCATTATCACAGTCCCCGCCATGCCTGTCGCGAAAGAGCAAGTCGGCGACGTACCTGAAGGCCTAGTTCCAGCCATCAAACTTGAACCTCCGCCTGGGTTCGAACAAGATGAGTGGGAGCAGCTTACCGATGTAATAATCACAGCCATTTATCACAGCTTATGCTAATATAAGCAGGGATTTGCGTGTGAAGCTGACGAGATTGACGGTATCTTAGATCAAAGAGGTAGTGGGGGTTCACGAAAAGGCCGACCTATCAATTTGAGCGTCCCCTATACTGGCTCTCTGAGTGGTAGCGCCCGTGCTATTGCTCAACGTGAACGCAAAGCTCTTTTCGATAAAGAGGAGAAGGTACTTGAAAGCGTTAGAACAGCCGACCGCTCCGCGAAGTACCAACTGAAGAAATCGCTTTTGCAACAGCCTAAGTATAAATTAGCAAATAGTGCTAGACAGGCTAAGCTGCTAGAGAAAGAGTGGGATATACTTTCAGAGAAGCGGTTTACCCAGAAAAAGTCTGGTAAGTTATCACAGCTGTTTATCATAGACATCTGCTAATAGACTATCCCAAGTGGCGAAGGATATACTAGCAATACCAATTGCTCAGGTTGGGGTTGAAAGAGTTTTCAATGTTGCTAAGGATGTTATTGGTAGTCGGAGGCACCGACTATCTGCCCGGACAATACAGCAGATAATGGTTCTTAAGGATACAATATCTCAAGAGGAAGAACAGGGTCTAGACTACCTAGTTGCTCAATTAGGGGAGGATGGAGAGCCAATTGACGAGGTTAATGATCTTTTTGAGCTTCCAGCCTCGTTAGAGCATACCTTCGATATAGATGAGGAGAACCAGACTACAGAAGAAGAGTCGGAGGAAGAGGTCCAGGAGGAGCGTCAATTGCCACCTCGAAAGCGCCAGCGTCCTCAGCGCTACCGTGATAATTAGCTGTGTTAATATATCTCGTTTTATGTATCTAATATATCATCAACGTGTACACATTATCTTAATTAAGTGTTGTTCCGTTAAAGTACCCAAAAAATATAACCCAACCCCAACCCAACCCAACCCAACCCAAGCCCAACCCTACCACTTGGTCTGTGCGACCCCAGCCCAGCCCTAACCCATGGTCTGTGCGACCCCAACCCAACCCTAACCCATGGTCTGTGCGACCCCAACCCAACCCCAACCCAAGACTGGGTATACCCAACCCATTTGTCAGCGTACTGACACCTGAACGGCCATAGACGCTAGGTGCTCCCGTAAGCACCTGGCATCTGTTGATTAGCTAAGAGCAGCTAAGACCCCGCGCTAAGCGCACAGGCCCCGCTTATATCTGCTCACCGCAACTTGAACCTGTTCTGTTTCCTTACGCAACGTCTTGTATCTACACTGGATAGTAACTACGATCAATAAAGAACTGTAAAGACTATCTTCTGTCTGTGTTCGACTGCGACGTAGTCTCTCGTGACACCTGCCTTTCGCGCTATAATAGCCCTCGCTAACCTACTTACTAAGGACGCGCTTTAGAGCTCTTATAATAGCGTTGCGCGATACGTTATACGCCTCTACGACTACCTGTTGCCACTAGTTGTTAAGGAACTTTCACGATTAGTAACTAAGATCTACCTAAGCTTTGACGGATGGACGACAAAGGGCGGCAAGAAGGGCTTTCTTAGTATCGTCACCTACTACGTCACGGCCGACGGCAAGCTTCGCGACTTGCCTATCGCGCTACCTTAACTTATAGGCGCCTATACTGGTGAGAGGATAGCTAAGGTGGTACTAATAATTTTACAGAAGTTTAAAATAAACACGCGCAAGATTAGTTACTTCGTGCTTAATAACGCTAGCAATAACGACTCTATGATACAAGCGATTGCGCACAAACTAGAGTGGGATTTTGACCCTATCTACCGCCGCCTCCGCTGCGGCCCTTACACGCTTAATCTTATTAGCTAGGTGCTCCTTTAGGGTAGGATACGCTGACAAATGGGTTGGGTATACCCAGTCTTGGGTTGGGGTTGGGTTGGGGTCGCACAGACCATGGGTTAGGGTTGGGTTGGGGTCGCACAGACCATGGGTTAGGGCTGGGCTGGGGTCGCACAGACCAAGTGGTAGGGTTGGGCTTGGGTTGGGTTGGGTTGGGTTGGGGTTGGGTTATATTTTTTGGGTACTTTAACGGAACAACACTTAATTAAGATAATGTGTACACGTTGATGATATATTAGATACATAAAACGAGATATATTAACACAGCTAATTATCACGGTAGCGCTGAGGACGCTGGCGCTTTCGAGGTGGCAATTGACGCTCCTCCTGGACCTCTTCCTCCGACTCTTCTTCTGTAGTCTGGTTCTCCTCATCTATATCGAAGGTATGCTCTAACGAGGCTGGAAGCTCAAAAAGATCATTAACCTCGTCAATTGGCTCTCCATCCTCCCCTAATTGAGCAACTAGGTAGTCTAGACCCTGTTCTTCCTCTTGAGATATTGTATCCTTAAGAACCATTATCTGCTGTATTGTCCGGGCAGATAGTCGGTGCCTCCGACTACCAATAACATCCTTAGCAACATTGAAAACTCTTTCAACCCCAACCTGAGCAATTGGTATTGCTAGTATATCCTTCGCCACTTGGGATAGTCTATTAGCAGATGTCTATGATAAACAGCTGTGATAACTTACCAGACTTTTTCTGGGTAAACCGCTTCTCTGAAAGTATATCCCACTCTTTCTCTAGCAGCTTAGCCTGTCTAGCACTATTTGCTAATTTATACTTAGGCTGTTGCAAAAGCGATTTCTTCAGTTGGTACTTCGCGGAGCGGTCGGCTGTTCTAACGCTTTCAAGTACCTTCTCCTCTTTATCGAAAAGAGCTTTGCGTTCACGTTGAGCAATAGCACGGGCGCTACCACTCAGAGAGCCAGTATAGGGGACGCTCAAATTGATAGGTCGGCCTTTTCGTGAACCCCCACTACCTCTTTGATCTAAGATACCGTCAATCTCGTCAGCTTCACACGCAAATCCCTGCTTATATTAGCATAAGCTGTGATAAATGGCTGTGATTATTACATCGGTAAGCTGCTCCCACTCATCTTGTTCGAACCCAGGCGGAGGTTCAAGTTTGATGGCTGGAACTAGGCCTTCAGGTACGTCGCCGACTTGCTCTTTCGCGACAGGCATGGCGGGGACTGTGATAATGCGCTGTTGTAAATGGGGTGTTTTCAATGTAGTAAAGAGAGTTATTAGGTGTTGGGAGTTACTGGGCGTCAGGGGCTGGAGAAATGGGTAGACAGCATTATGCTCACCTAGAAATGGTCCGTGCGCTGCTGCCTGCGCTAGCGCGAAAACGCGGAAATTACCCAAAATGATCAACACATCGATGATTCCTTCATTTTTGGGCTGTACGCATGCGCGAGCTCGGCGTTTATCACAGCAGTTTAACACGTTTGTATGATATGCTCGCTACTGATTTTGCAACAGAAATGGTTGTATGCGATCGTGAAACAGCAAATTACGTCATGCAGTCCGTGCGCTGCTGCCTTTACTAGTGCGGAAATCGGGAAATTGCCGTCGCCCAAACTTTCCAGCTACCTAACTCTTTCAGCCTACTACTTTCTTAATTGTCGACCACATTTATCACAGTAATTAATCACATACGTCGCCTACGTTCATCATCTACTCTACTACGCAATGGCAAGGACAAAACCACGGCCTAAGGTCACCGGTAAAGCCGGCCGGGGTGGTCCTGATGGCAAGACAGTTACTGGCGGCAAGCCGGCTCAGAAGGCCCTTGCTAGTAAGGCTAGACGTCAAGTAGCAGGAAAGTCTACGCGAAAGGCACCTGTAGCTGTTAAGAAGAAGCGCAAGTTTAAGGCAGGCAGTAGGTTATCACAGTCGTTTATCACAGCTATTTTCTAATTTAGCTTAGCTGTCGCATTACGGGAAATCAAGAGATACCAGAGAGGTTTTGAACTACTCTTGCGAAAACTCCCCTTTTCCCGCGTAGTGCGCGAATTTGCACAGGTGCACAAGGCCGATATCCGCTTTCAACGATCTGCAATCGAAGCTCTTCAGGAAGCTACAGAAGCTTTCTTAGTTGGTTATTTTGAGGGTATAGTCTATCTACCCTATACTATTTTTCATTTAATAACTTTTATAGACTGCAACATCAATGCTATTCACGCAAAGAGGGTTACTATTCAAGAGAAGGATTCTCAATTGGCTAGGCGCTACTTTGCGCGCGAGTTACTAGCTTTTCTCTAGATTATAAGATATATCTAGATACACGTGCTTAAATGCTAGCTGGCGAAGCCTCTGTATATTATAAATGAAACTAGTTAATGCTACACTGTGTTAATCTACTGTGATACTATATAAACTTTTCTTTTATTGAAATCTATATTATACATCTTGCAATTTTTTTACTATAACCCAACCCTAACCCATGGTCCGTGCGACCCCAACCCAACCCCAACCCAACCCTAAGCTTGGCGTTGACAAATGGGTTGGGGTTGGGTTGGGGTCGCAAAATTTCTAACCCAACCCCAACCACACCCCGACCCATTTGCCAGCGTAGCTACGATACTCTATCCTTGCTACAAAACATATTGCGATACACAGTAGGAGCCTGCGGGGCTAGTGTTAAATAATTACAATTTTTAAGCTTTATAGGCAACGTATAAAGGCTTACTAAGGCCTCGTATATAGCTACGTGTTAGAACAAGGTCTCCTCTGGTGGTATGACTACCATAGGCGACCGAGTAGAGGTACGAAAGGTAACCCTGTATTGGATTGAACTTCACTAAGAGCTATTGTTCTATCTACTTGTTGTTATGATGATCTTAGGACGTACATGACAGATCATCATTCCGCGTCGGTCCTTCTGCTCGGGCTTACTCCACGAACCTCACCTCGCCGACCTGGACTGAACCTAACATATTCTTAACACTCCCCTCAGGGCAGGTCCGGTCCAAGGACAACTCCTAATTGGTTCTTGAATCTCTCGAATGCGACTCGCTGCAATGGCTTTGTCATTCCATCAGCCACCATGTCTGCAGTTGGAACGTAGGCCACATCGAGTTTGCCTTGTTCTGCTAGGTCTCGGATAAAATGATAACAGACGTCGATGTGCTTTGATCTTTCGTGAAGGTGAGGGTTCTTTGTAAGTGCAATGGCACCCTGGTTGTCTCCTAGCATCTGGACCTTGTTGGTGTCTTTTCCAATGTACTTTGGGAACCCAAGATCTCTAAACATTTGAGCAATCCACTGGCCTTGCTTGCAGCATGTTGATAGTGCGATGTATTCAGATTCGCAGCTTGACGTTGCAACAGACCGTTGCTTCTTGCTAGACCATGATATTGGACCTCCGTAGAACATTGCAGTGCTCCCTGAAACGCTCTTTCGGTCTACCATGTCGCTTGCCCAGTCAGCATCAGAGTAGATGACAAATTGCGAGTGTACTCCCCCTGGTCCGTAGCGTAGCTTCAATGTCACTGTCGACCTTAGATATCGTAGCAGGTTCTTCAACGCATGGCCATGGTGTTCTGCTGGATCGCTCATGTATTGGCTTAGCTTTCCGAGGGTGAATGCAATGTCTGGACGTGTAAGAACCATAGCAAACATAAGGCTCCCTATCACTTGCTGGTATTCAGTGATGTCGATTCGGGTGTCGTTGTCAGTGGCTGGCCTAAATGAAGTGTAATCTGCAGATGGAATCTTCTTGTCTCTGTGTTGTTTGCTAGACATTCCAAACTTGTCAAGTACTGCGTGTAGGTACTGTTCTTGATCGAGGTAGATTGTGCGGCGCTTTCTGTCTCGCGTAACTCGTACTCCAAGGATCTTATGAATCTCCCCCAGGTTCTTGGTGTTGAATCTTCCAGAAAGCTTCTCGTAGAACCAATCAATTTGAGCTCGATCTTTTGCAGCAGCAGCAATGTCATCAACGTAGACGAGGATACGGAGTTGTTTTTCTTTGTGGATAAACATGCACGGGTCTGCGAGGCTTTGTACGAATCCCCATGCCAGAAGTTCTTTCTTTATCAACAAGTTCCAGTCGCGAGCAGCCTGTTTGAGTCCGTATAAGCTGCGGAGAACTCTAAGGACGTATCCTTTTTTGACTTCTACTCCTTGGGGTTGCTTAAGAAAGATCTCTTCCTTCAAGTGCGACTCTGTGAATGCATTCTTAATGTCAAAGTGGAAACATTCCAGGTTTTCCGCTGCGACAGTGGCCATAAACAGACGTAAGGTGTCCATGCGGACTGTCGGGGCAAAAGTCTCGTTGTAGTCTGTTCCGTGTGCTTGCGTAAAACCTCTTGCCACAAGGCGTGCCTTAAACCTCTCAACAGTCCCGTCGAGATTCGTTTTGACTGTAAAAACCCACTTTGAATCAACCATGTTCGCGTCTTTTGGCTTTGGAACTTCCTCCCAGGTTCGATTCTCTATTAACGCGATTATCTCTTCAAGTATTGCTGCTTTCCATTGCTTTCCATACTTTGGGTCGTTGATAGCTTGCTCGTGTGTCTGGGGGATCTGGATTCCTGCGATCTCGGTTGCTGCGAAAGCCTTCTCAGATAGTCGTGTTTGCTCTTCTGTAAGGCCAACTTGGGCTAGCATAGCTTTAACGATCTTGCTAAATCTCTCGTCCTCAACAATCTCTTCGTTAGACCTCTTCCGTTTGGCTTGTCTAGTGAAGTATCGTGGAATCTCCTTTTCTCGTACAGACTGGGTACACGGTTCTTCGGGCCCCTCTTCGTTCACAAGATTAGGAACCCGCTCATCAGATGGTGCAGTAGGAGGAATAGTAGTTAGCCTCCTTGGTCTTCCTCTGTGACGCTTCACTGGTTCATGAGTTAGCTCTGCCGAAGATGGTTCCATTAGGTTCTCGGAAACTGGTTCTATTGGTTCTGCAGGAGATGGTTCCATTGGTTCGGTAGGAGATGGTTCCATTGGTTCTGCAGGAGATGGTTCCATTCGTTCGGTAGGAGTTGGTTCCATTCGTTCGGCAGGAGATAATTCTAGATCCTTCCTAGGTCTTCCTCTTGGTTTTCGGTCTGGCATCGTATTCTGCGTTCCTTGTGGTCCAGCTGGTATGTTTCGCAGTCGTAGTTCAACTTTCCCTCCAGGGGTGTATTCGTCCACTGACAATCGGCTTGTCCTTGAGGTGTATCCAAGCTCTGGCGAATAGAACTTGAACTGCTTATTTGTTGTCTCAGAATATCCCATAAATACTCCAATTCTGCCACGGTCCACGAGCTTGTCATGTCGTTGGTCTGCTGGAATCGTTTTAGGGTTGATGTACGAATAGCATTTGCTCCCCCATACACGGATGTGGTCAATGGATGGTTTCGTTCCTGTGAATGCCTCTTCAGGACTGACTTGCTTTCCATTGATCATAGGTCCTGTGTTTGTACGGTTGCGTAGGTATGCGTCTGCTTCGACAGCTTCATCCCAAAACTCAATTGGTAAACCAGCGTCTTTCAACATTGCTCTCATATCAGCTTCAGCAGTTTGGATGTTTCGCTCGGCTGGTCCATTCTGGTGTGAGGAAGCAATTGTTGTAGGCTGAATTTCCACGCCTTGTGTAACTCTCCATTCCTCAGCTTGCTGTAGAAGTTCTGGTGCATTGTCGGTTCCAGCAGCTTTGACTTTCTCGCCAGTTTGATGTTCTACAAAGGTCTTCCAGATTCGGAGTTCCCGTTGTGCGTCTCCCTTTTTCTTCAGCGGGATAACCCAGTTTTTCCGCGTGTAGCTATCAATAATTTGGAGGAACCACCTGTTTCCTCGTAGAGATGTTGGAAAGGGTCCAGCAATGTCAAACTGTACTAAGGCTAGCTTCGTGGCCTTGTGCTCTCTTAGCTGCTTAGGGATGCTGTTCTTCATCTTTGTCAGGGAACACACTTCGCAGATTTCAATCTTCTCTGGAACTTGAATCTTCTTCTGGAGAGTTGTAACTTCGTGGAGTTTGGCAATCTTTGTAGGTCCTAGGTGTGCGAAACGTCTGTGATACAGCAGGTATCTCTCCTTTTCATTAACCTTAAGCTCGCTCTTAACTGGTGTATGGGGTTCCGTGCCTAGGAATGCTGTCTCGTGGTATCCATCGGCAATGTGTGACACTACGTAGAGGCCGTCGTCCATAGTTGCTTTAATAATGATCTCCTTTCCTAGTTTGAAGCATAGTACGTGTGAATTGAAACGACCCTTCAGGCCTGCTGCGCAAATTCTTCTCCCTGATAACAAATTGACTCCAAGGTTAGGTACAAGCAGTACTTCTGACAACCATGTCGACGATCCGTCTTTACACACCACTTGAGCTTCTCCTTTCCAGTCTGCATATAATTCTCCCCCTCCAACCCGAACTAGTCTTCGCTTGATCTTCATCATTCGTCTAAACAATGAGGGTTGGTCAGACATGTGGGAGGAGGCGCCAGTGTCGGCAGCCCAAGTAGATGGAGAGGCCTTACCGACAATGTCTTTTGAGAGACGGCATGTCTCAATTTCCTCGGGTTCAGAGTCTGAGGTCTCGGATAATTCATCTGACTCTGAATTGACTTCTTCGGCTCCATATGCTTTGCCAGTCTTTTTGTGAGAATTCCTTTGCTTGAGTGTCTTAATAGGCGGCTTAGATGATTTCTTAGCGTCGTATTCCTTAAGGAGCTTTCGAGCTCTCTCACGTCTTGGACAGTCTCGTACGCCATGGGCTCCGTCACAAAGGAAGCATTGGACCATAAACTTAGTACCAGATTCGGAGTCAGACGATAGTGGTGAGCTCTTGTGATTTCGGCGCTTGTAAGGCGGAACATACTTCTCCGTCTTCCGGAATGCTGGGAGAGCTTTTTCGTCGGCGTCTTGCTGGTCTCGAACCTCCTTCTCTTCCAGAAACTTAAGTTTCTGTTCAACCGTAAGGTTAAGTTGGGCGTTTAAGGTGTCAATCGTAGTCTTAAATTCTTTCGGGAGTGATCTAATAAGAACGAGTAGTAGTGCAGAGTCCTTGTAAGCTCCGTTGGTGTCAGCGTCTGCTGCTACGAGTTTGCGTCGGTATTCCTTTAGCTTTTCCCATGATCCAACAATTGTGTTCCCAGGATTGAATGTGAACGTTTGAATTCTGGTCATGTAAATGTTGGCGGTTGTGGCGTCAGTTTGGGTGTACTTCTTTTGTAGGTAGGCCCAGAACTGGAAGGCAGTGTCGTATTCGTCAATAAGGGCTTGGTCATCTTCAGTAAGCGACCGAAACAAGAGATCGATTGCAGTGGCTTCATCTTCTAGGTACTTGTCTCTTTTTTCAATGTTGACGCGGATCTTAGTATGCTTGTCTGCTTCAGCAATTTCCAACTCTTCCATAGCCTCCGTTAGTTCACCGGCTATTGCTATTTGGCAGTGCTGTACCAGGTTTTTCTCGCAGACATAGAAGACTTTCTTCCCCTTAAGCTTGACCTTGTTTCGGCGGAACCAAGTATCGTGGTTTTCAGCTGTAAGTTGGGGAATCTTCCATTCTTCCTTCTCTACAGCCATCTTGTGTGTTTTGAGTTGGTGAGACTATTATGCGAGCAAGGTACGTGGTATGATGCTAAGAGTGTAGGTGATGCGGGCGATGCGGGCGATACAGGCGATGCGGGCGATGCGGGCGATCCGGGTGATATTCTGCGGGCGGTGCAGTCGTTATCGGTTCTCGGGTGTAGAGACGGTGTATTTAAGTGTGATTGCGTGTTAACCGCGTTGTACACGACTTCTTTTCTTTTCTGATTCCTTCTTGAATCTAAGTCCTTCGTGACTTGGGTGGATGTTTTGATTCCTTCTTGAATCTGAGTCCTTCGTGACTCGGGTAGGTGTTTGAAAACAATAACGTTGGGTTAGGCAACCGGGCTCATAACCTGTTAGAACAAGGTCTCCTCTGGTGGTATGACTACCATAGGCGACCGAGTAGAGGTACGAAAGGTAACCCTGTATTGGATTGAACTTCACTAAGAGCTATTGTTCTATCTACTTGTTGTTATGATGATCTTAGGACGTACATGACAGATCATCATTCCGCGTCGGTCCTTCTGCTCGGGCTTACTCCACGAACCTCACCTCGCCGACCTGGACTGAACCTAACATATTCTTAACACTCCCCCTCAGGGCAGGTCCGGTCCAAGGACAACTCCTAATTGGTTCTTGAATCTCTCGAATGCGACTCGCTGCAATGGCTTTGTCATTCCATCAGCCACCATGTCTGCAGTTGGAACGTAGGCCACATCGAGTTTGCCTTGTTCTGCTAGGTCTCGGATAAAATGATAACAGACGTCGATGTGCTTTGATCTTTCGTGAAGGTGAGGGTTCTTTGTAAGTGCAATGGCACCCTGGTTGTCTCCTAGCATCTGGACCTTGTTGGTGTCTTTTCCAATGTACTTTGGGAACCCAAGATCTCTAAACATTTGAGCAATCCACTGGCCTTGCTTGCAGCATGTTGATAGTGCGATGTATTCAGATTCGCAGCTTGACGTTGCAACAGACCGTTGCTTCTTGCTAGACCATGATATTGGACCTCCGTAGAACATTGCAGTGCTCCCTGAAACGCTCTTTCGGTCTACCATGTCGCTTGCCCAGTCAGCATCAGAGTAGATGACAAATTGCGAGTGTACTCCCCTGGTCCGTAGCGTAGCTTCAATGTCACTGTCGACCTTAGATATCGTAGCAGGTTCTTCAACGCATGGCCATGGTGTTCTGCTGGATCGCTCATGTATTGGCTTAGCTTTCCGAGGGTGAATGCAATGTCTGGACGTGTAAGAACCATAGCAAACATAAGGCTCCCTATCACTTGCTGGTATTCAGTGATGTCGATTCGGGTGTCGTTGTCAGTGGCTGGCCTAAATGAAGTGTAATCTGCAGATGGAATCTTCTTGTCTCTGTGTTGTTTGCTAGACATTCCAAACTTGTCAAGTACTGCGTGTAGGTACTGTTCTTGATCGAGGTAGATTGTGCGGCGCTTTCTGTCTCGCGTAACTCGTACTCCAAGGATCTTATGAATCTCCCCCAGGTTCTTGGTGTTGAATCTTCCAGAAAGCTTCTCGTAGAACCAATCAATTTGAGCTCGATCTTTTGCAGCAGCAGCAATGTCATCAACGTAGACGAGGATACGGAGTTGTTTTTCTTTGTGGATAAACATGCACGGGTCTGCGAGGCTTTGTACGAATCCCCATGCCAGAAGTTCTTTCTTTATCAACAAGTTCCAGTCGCGAGCAGCCTGTTTGAGTCCGTATAAGCTGCGGAGAACTCTAAGGACGTATCCTTTTTTGACTTCTACTCCTTGGGGTTGCTTAAGAAAGATCTCTTCCTTCAAGTGCGACTCTGTGAATGCATTCTTAATGTCAAAGTGGAAACATTCCAGGTTTTCCGCTGCGACAGTGGCCATAAACAGACGTAAGGTGTCCATGCGGACTGTCGGGGCAAAAGTCTCGTTGTAGTCTGTTCCGTGTGCTTGCGTAAAACCTCTTGCCACAAGGCGTGCCTTAAACCTCTCAACAGTCCCGTCGAGATTCGTTTTGACTGTAAAAACCCACTTTGAATCAACCATGTTCGCGTCTTTTGGCTTTGGAACTTCCTCCCAGGTTCGATTCTCTATTAACGCGATTATCTCTTCAAGTATTGCTGCTTTCCATTGCTTTCCATACTTTGGGTCGTTGATAGCTTGCTCGTGTGTCTGGGGGATCTGGATTCCTGCGATCTCGGTTGCTGCGAAAGCCTTCTCAGATAGTCGTGTTTGCTCTTCTGTAAGGCCAACTTGGGCTAGCATAGCTTTAACGATCTTGCTAAATCTCTCGTCCTCAACAATCTCTTCGTTAGACCTCTTCCGTTTGGCTTGTCTAGTGAAGTATCGTGGAATCTCCTTTTCTCGTACAGACTGGGTACACGGTTCTTCGGGCCCCTCTTCGTTCACAAGATTAGGAACCCGCTCATCAGATGGTGCAGTAGGAGGAATAGTAGTTAGCCTCCTTGGTCTTCCTCTGTGACGCTTCACTGGTTCATGAGTTAGCTCTGCCGAAGATGGTTCCATTAGGTTCTCGGAAACTGGTTCTATTGGTTCTGCAGGAGATGGTTCCATTGGTTCGGTAGGAGATGGTTCCATTGGTTCTGCAGGAGATGGTTCCATTCGTTCGGTAGGAGTTGGTTCCATTCGTTCGGCAGGAGATAATTCTAGATCCTTCCTAGGTCTTCCTCTTGGTTTTCGGTCTGGCATCGTATTCTGCGTTCCTTGTGGTCCAGCTGGTATGTTTCGCAGTCGTAGTTCAACTTTCCCTCCAGGGGTGTATTCGTCCACTGACAATCGGCTTGTCCTTGAGGTGTATCCAAGCTCTGGCGAATAGAACTTGAACTGCTTATTTGTTGTCTCAGAATATCCCATAAATACTCCAATTCTGCCACGGTCCACGAGCTTGTCATGTCGTTGGTCTGCTGGAATCGTTTTAGGGTTGATGTACGAATAGCATTTGCTCCCCATACACGGATGTGGTCAATGGATGGTTTCGTTCCTGTGAATGCCTCTTCAGGACTGACTTGCTTTCCATTGATCATAGGTCCTGTGTTTGTACGGTTGCGTAGGTATGCGTCTGCTTCGACAGCTTCATCCCAAAACTCAATTGGTAAACCAGCGTCTTTCAACATTGCTCTCATATCAGCTTCAGCAGTTTGGATGTTTCGCTCGGCTGGTCCATTCTGGTGTGAGGAAGCAATTGTTGTAGGCTGAATTTCCACGCCTTGTGTAACTCTCCATTCCTCAGCTTGCTGTAGAAGTTCTGGTGCATTGTCGGTTCCAGCAGCTTTGACTTTCTCGCCAGTTTGATGTTCTACAAAGGTCTTCCAGATTCGGAGTTCCCGTTGTGCGTCTCCCTTTTTCTTCAGCGGGATAACCCAGTTTTTCCGCGTGTAGCTATCAATAATTTGGAGGAACCACCTGTTTCCTCGTAGAGATGTTGGAAAGGGTCCAGCAATGTCAAACTGTACTAAGGCTAGCTTCGTGGCCTTGTGCTCTCTTAGCTGCTTAGGGATGCTGTTCTTCATCTTTGTCAGGGAACACACTTCGCAGATTTCAATCTTCTCTGGAACTTGAATCTTCTTCTGGAGAGTTGTAACTTCGTGGAGTTTGGCAATCTTTGTAGGTCCTAGGTGTGCGAAACGTCTGTGATACAGCAGGTATCTCTCCTTTTCATTAACCTTAAGCTCGCTCTTAACTGGTGTATGGGGTTCCGTGCCTAGGAATGCTGTCTCGTGGTATCCATCGGCAATGTGTGACACTACGTAGAGGCCGTCGTCCATAGTTGCTTTAATAATGATCTCCTTTCCTAGTTTGAAGCATAGTACGTGTGAATTGAAACGACCCTTCAGGCCTGCTGCGCAAATTCTTCTCCCTGATAACAAATTGACTCCAAGGTTAGGTACAAGCAGTACTTCTGACAACCATGTCGACGATCCGTCTTTACACACCACTTGAGCTTCTCCTTTCCAGTCTGCATATAATTCTCCCCCTCCAACCCGAACTAGTCTTCGCTTGATCTTCATCATTCGTCTAAACAATGAGGGTTGGTCAGACATGTGGGAGGAGGCGCCAGTGTCGGCAGCCCAAGTAGATGGAGAGGCCTTACCGACAATGTCTTTTGAGAGACGGCATGTCTCAATTTCCTCGGGTTCAGAGTCTGAGGTCTCGGATAATTCATCTGACTCTGAATTGACTTCTTCGGCTCCATATGCTTTGCCAGTCTTTTTGTGAGAATTCCTTTGCTTGAGTGTCTTAATAGGCGGCTTAGATGATTTCTTAGCGTCGTATTCCTTAAGGAGCTTTCGAGCTCTCTCACGTCTTGGACAGTCTCGTACGCCATGGGCTCCGTCACAAAGGAAGCATTGGACCATAAACTTAGTACCAGATTCGGAGTCAGACGATAGTGGTGAGCTCTTGTGATTTCGGCGCTTGTAAGGCGGAACATACTTCTCCGTCTTCCGGAATGCTGGGAGAGCTTTTTCGTCGGCGTCTTGCTGGTCTCGAACCTCCTTCTCTTCCAGAAACTTAAGTTTCTGTTCAACCGTAAGGTTAAGTTGGGCGTTTAAGGTGTCAATCGTAGTCTTAAATTCTTTCGGGAGTGATCTAATAAGAACGAGTAGTAGTGCAGAGTCCTTGTAAGCTCCGTTGGTGTCAGCGTCTGCTGCTACGAGTTTGCGTCGGTATTCCTTTAGCTTTTCCCATGATCCAACAATTGTGTTCCCAGGATTGAATGTGAACGTTTGAATTCTGGTCATGTAAATGTTGGCGGTTGTGGCGTCAGTTTGGGTGTACTTCTTTTGTAGGTAGGCCCAGAACTGGAAGGCAGTGTCGTATTCGTCAATAAGGGCTTGGTCATCTTCAGTAAGCGACCGAAACAAGAGATCGATTGCAGTGGCTTCATCTTCTAGGTACTTGTCTCTTTTTTCAATGTTGACGCGGATCTTAGTATGCTTGTCTGCTTCAGCAATTTCCAACTCTTCCATAGCCTCCGTTAGTTCACCGGCTATTGCTATTTGGCAGTGCTGTACCAGGTTTTTCTCGCAGACATAGAAGACTTTCTTCCCCTTAAGCTTGACCTTGTTTCGGCGGAACCAAGTATCGTGGTTTTCAGCTGTAAGTTGGGGAATCTTCCATTCTTCCTTCTCTACAGCCATCTTGTGTGTTTTGAGTTGGTGAGACTATTATGCGAGCAAGGTACGTGGTATGATGCTAAGAGTGTAGGTGATGCGGGCGATGCGGGCGATACAGGCGATGCGGGCGATGCGGGCGATCCGGGTGATATTCTGCGGGCGGTGCAGTCGTTATCGGTTCTCGGGTGTAGAGACGGTGTATTTAAGTGTGATTGCGTGTTAACCGCGTTGTACACGACTTCTTTTCTTTTCTGATTCCTTCTTGAATCTAAGTCCTTCGTGACTTGGGTGGATGTTTTGATTCCTTCTTGAATCTGAGTCCTTCGTGACTCGGGTAGGTGTTTGAAAACAATAACGTTGGGTTAGGCAACCGGGCTCATAACCTGTTAGAACAAGGTCTCCTCTGGTGGTATGACTACCATAGGCGACCGAGTAGAGGTACGAAAGGTAACCCTGTATTGGATTGAACTTCACTAAGAGCTATTGTTCTATCTACTTGTTGTTATGATGATCTTAGGACGTACATGACAGATCATCATTCCGCGTCGGTCCTTCTGCTCGGGCTTACTCCACGAACCTCACCTCGCCGACCTGGACTGAACCTAACATATTCTTAACACTCCCCCTCAGGGCAGGTCCGGTCCAAGGACAACTCCTAATTGGTTCTTGAATCTCTCGAATGCGACTCGCTGCAATGGCTTTGTCATTCCATCAGCCACCATGTCTGCAGTTGGAACGTAGGCCACATCGAGTTTGCCTTGTTCTGCTAGGTCTCGGATAAAATGATAACAGACGTCGATGTGCTTTGATCTTTCGTGAAGGTGAGGGTTCTTTGTAAGTGCAATGGCACCCTGGTTGTCTCCTAGCATCTGGACCTTGTTGGTGTCTTTTCCAATGTACTTTGGGAACCCAAGATCTCTAAACATTTGAGCAATCCACTGGCCTTGCTTGCAGCATGTTGATAGTGCGATGTATTCAGATTCGCAGCTTGACGTTGCAACAGACCGTTGCTTCTTGCTAGACCATGATATTGGACCTCCGTAGAACATTGCAGTGCTCCCTGAAACGCTCTTTCGGTCTACCATGTCGCTTGCCCAGTCAGCATCAGAGTAGATGACAAATTGCGAGTGTACTCCCCTGGTCCGTAGCGTAGCTTCAATGTCACTGTCGACCTTAGATATCGTAGCAGGTTCTTCAACGCATGGCCATGGTGTTCTGCTGGATCGCTCATGTATTGGCTTAGCTTTCCGAGGGTGAATGCAATGTCTGGACGTGTAAGAACCATAGCAAACATAAGGCTCCCTATCACTTGCTGGTATTCAGTGATGTCGATTCGGGTGTCGTTGTCAGTGGCTGGCCTAAATGAAGTGTAATCTGCAGATGGAATCTTCTTGTCTCTGTGTTGTTTGCTAGACATTCCAAACTTGTCAAGTACTGCGTGTAGGTACTGTTCTTGATCGAGGTAGATTGTGCGGCGCTTTCTGTCTCGCGTAACTCGTACTCCAAGGATCTTATGAATCTCCCCCAGGTTCTTGGTGTTGAATCTTCCAGAAAGCTTCTCGTAGAACCAATCAATTTGAGCTCGATCTTTTGCAGCAGCAGCAATGTCATCAACGTAGACGAGGATACGGAGTTGTTTTTCTTTGTGGATAAACATGCACGGGTCTGCGAGGCTTTGTACGAATCCCCATGCCAGAAGTTCTTTCTTTATCAACAAGTTCCAGTCGCGAGCAGCCTGTTTGAGTCCGTATAAGCTGCGGAGAACTCTAAGGACGTATCCTTTTTTGACTTCTACTCCTTGGGGTTGCTTAAGAAAGATCTCTTCCTTCAAGTGCGACTCTGTGAATGCATTCTTAATGTCAAAGTGGAAACATTCCAGGTTTTCCGCTGCGACAGTGGCCATAAACAGACGTAAGGTGTCCATGCGGACTGTCGGGGCAAAAGTCTCGTTGTAGTCTGTTCCGTGTGCTTGCGTAAAACCTCTTGCCACAAGGCGTGCCTTAAACCTCTCAACAGTCCCGTCGAGATTCGTTTTGACTGTAAAAACCCACTTTGAATCAACCATGTTCGCGTCTTTTGGCTTTGGAACTTCCTCCCAGGTTCGATTCTCTATTAACGCGATTATCTCTTCAAGTATTGCTGCTTTCCATTGCTTTCCATACTTTGGGTCGTTGATAGCTTGCTCGTGTGTCTGGGGGATCTGGATTCCTGCGATCTCGGTTGCTGCGAAAGCCTTCTCAGATAGTCGTGTTTGCTCTTCTGTAAGGCCAACTTGGGCTAGCATAGCTTTAACGATCTTGCTAAATCTCTCGTCCTCAACAATCTCTTCGTTAGACCTCTTCCGTTTGGCTTGTCTAGTGAAGTATCGTGGAATCTCCTTTTCTCGTACAGACTGGGTACACGGTTCTTCGGGCCCCTCTTCGTTCACAAGATTAGGAACCCGCTCATCAGATGGTGCAGTAGGAGGAATAGTAGTTAGCCTCCTTGGTCTTCCTCTGTGACGCTTCACTGGTTCATGAGTTAGCTCTGCCGAAGATGGTTCCATTAGGTTCTCGGAAACTGGTTCTATTGGTTCTGCAGGAGATGGTTCCATTGGTTCGGTAGGAGATGGTTCCATTGGTTCTGCAGGAGATGGTTCCATTCGTTCGGTAGGAGTTGGTTCCATTCGTTCGGCAGGAGATAATTCTAGATCCTTCCTAGGTCTTCCTCTTGGTTTTCGGTCTGGCATCGTATTCTGCGTTCCTTGTGGTCCAGCTGGTATGTTTCGCAGTCGTAGTTCAACTTTCCCTCCAGGGGTGTATTCGTCCACTGACAATCGGCTTGTCCTTGAGGTGTATCCAAGCTCTGGCGAATAGAACTTGAACTGCTTATTTGTTGTCTCAGAATATCCCATAAATACTCCAATTCTGCCACGGTCCACGAGCTTGTCATGTCGTTGGTCTGCTGGAATCGTTTTAGGGTTGATGTACGAATAGCATTTGCTCCCCATACACGGATGTGGTCAATGGATGGTTTCGTTCCTGTGAATGCCTCTTCAGGACTGACTTGCTTTCCATTGATCATAGGTCCTGTGTTTGTACGGTTGCGTAGGTATGCGTCTGCTTCGACAGCTTCATCCCAAAACTCAATTGGTAAACCAGCGTCTTTCAACATTGCTCTCATATCAGCTTCAGCAGTTTGGATGTTTCGCTCGGCTGGTCCATTCTGGTGTGAGGAAGCAATTGTTGTAGGCTGAATTTCCACGCCTTGTGTAACTCTCCATTCCTCAGCTTGCTGTAGAAGTTCTGGTGCATTGTCGGTTCCAGCAGCTTTGACTTTCTCGCCAGTTTGATGTTCTACAAAGGTCTTCCAGATTCGGAGTTCCCGTTGTGCGTCTCCCTTTTTCTTCAGCGGGATAACCCAGTTTTTCCGCGTGTAGCTATCAATAATTTGGAGGAACCACCTGTTTCCTCGTAGAGATGTTGGAAAGGGTCCAGCAATGTCAAACTGTACTAAGGCTAGCTTCGTGGCCTTGTGCTCTCTTAGCTGCTTAGGGATGCTGTTCTTCATCTTTGTCAGGGAACACACTTCGCAGATTTCAATCTTCTCTGGAACTTGAATCTTCTTCTGGAGAGTTGTAACTTCGTGGAGTTTGGCAATCTTTGTAGGTCCTAGGTGTGCGAAACGTCTGTGATACAGCAGGTATCTCTCCTTTTCATTAACCTTAAGCTCGCTCTTAACTGGTGTATGGGGTTCCGTGCCTAGGAATGCTGTCTCGTGGTATCCATCGGCAATGTGTGACACTACGTAGAGGCCGTCGTCCATAGTTGCTTTAATAATGATCTCCTTTCCTAGTTTGAAGCATAGTACGTGTGAATTGAAACGACCCTTCAGGCCTGCTGCGCAAATTCTTCTCCCTGATAACAAATTGACTCCAAGGTTAGGTACAAGCAGTACTTCTGACAACCATGTCGACGATCCGTCTTTACACACCACTTGAGCTTCTCCTTTCCAGTCTGCATATAATTCTCCCCTCCAACCCGAACTAGTCTTCGCTTGATCTTCATCATTCGTCTAAACAATGAGGGTTGGTCAGACATGTGGGAGGAGGCGCCAGTGTCGGCAGCCCAAGTAGATGGAGAGGCCTTACCGACAATGTCTTTTGAGAGACGGCATGTCTCAATTTCCTCGGGTTCAGAGTCTGAGGTCTCGGATAATTCATCTGACTCTGAATTGACTTCTTCGGCTCCATATGCTTTGCCAGTCTTTTTGTGAGAATTCCTTTGCTTGAGTGTCTTAATAGGCGGCTTAGATGATTTCTTAGCGTCGTATTCCTTAAGGAGCTTTCGAGCTCTCTCACGTCTTGGACAGTCTCGTACGCCATGGGCTCCGTCACAAAGGAAGCATTGGACCATAAACTTAGTACCAGATTCGGAGTCAGACGATAGTGGTGAGCTCTTGTGATTTCGGCGCTTGTAAGGCGGAACATACTTCTCCGTCTTCCGGAATGCTGGGAGAGCTTTTTCGTCGGCGTCTTGCTGGTCTCGAACCTCCTTCTCTTCCAGAAACTTAAGTTTCTGTTCAACCGTAAGGTTAAGTTGGGCGTTTAAGGTGTCAATCGTAGTCTTAAATTCTTTCGGGAGTGATCTAATAAGAACGAGTAGTAGTGCAGAGTCCTTGTAAGCTCCGTTGGTGTCAGCGTCTGCTGCTACGAGTTTGCGTCGGTATTCCTTTAGCTTTTCCCATGATCCAACAATTGTGTTCCCAGGATTGAATGTGAACGTTTGAATTCTGGTCATGTAAATGTTGGCGGTTGTGGCGTCAGTTTGGGTGTACTTCTTTTGTAGGTAGGCCCAGAACTGGAAGGCAGTGTCGTATTCGTCAATAAGGGCTTGGTCATCTTCAGTAAGCGACCGAAACAAGAGATCGATTGCAGTGGCTTCATCTTCTAGGTACTTGTCTCTTTTTTCAATGTTGACGCGGATCTTAGTATGCTTGTCTGCTTCAGCAATTTCCAACTCTTCCATAGCCTCCGTTAGTTCACCGGCTATTGCTATTTGGCAGTGCTGTACCAGGTTTTTCTCGCAGACATAGAAGACTTTCTTCCCCTTAAGCTTGACCTTGTTTCGGCGGAACCAAGTATCGTGGTTTTCAGCTGTAAGTTGGGGAATCTTCCATTCTTCCTTCTCTACAGCCATCTTGTGTGTTTTGAGTTGGTGAGACTATTATGCGAGCAAGGTACGTGGTATGATGCTAAGAGTGTAGGTGATGCGGGCGATGCGGGCGATACAGGCGATGCGGGCGATGCGGGCGATCCGGGTGATATTCTGCGGGCGGTGCAGTCGTTATCGGTTCTCGGGTGTAGAGACGGTGTATTTAAGTGTGATTGCGTGTTAACCGCGTTGTACACGACTTCTTTTCTTTTCTGATTCCTTCTTGAATCTAAGTCCTTCGTGACTTGGGTGGATGTTTTGATTCCTTCTTGAATCTGAGTCCTTCGTGACTCGGGTAGGTGTTTGAAAACAATAACGTTGGGTTAGGCAACCGGGCTCATAACCTGTTAGAACAAGGTCTCCTCTGGTGGTATGACTACCATAGGCGACCGAGTAGAGGTACGAAAGGTAACCCTGTATTGGATTGAACTTCACTAAGAGCTATTGTTCTATCTACTTGTTGTTATGATGATCTTAGGACGTACATGACAGATCATCATTCCGCGTCGGTCCTTCTGCTCGGGCTTACTCCACGAACCTCACCTCGCCGACCTGGACTGAACCTAACATATTCTTAACACTACGAGTAATTATTAATAATATTGACGACGCGATCGACGCGATAATTGACCTAGGTACCGCTAACAGCTACGATGACGACGAGTTTAAATAATAGAAGCGCAACGAGCTATGCGCTGCAAAGGGTAGCGAGCACGCAAGAAACCCTATTAAATACTGGCTAGAGTTGCAGGATCGCTACCCTAACCTTAGCAAGCTCGCCCTTGACGTACTCTCTATCCTAGCTTTAAGCTGTGAGTGTGAGCGCTGCTTTAATGAGCTTGGCGACCTGCTAGAGCCTCGCTGATAAGGTATCTCACCCGAGCTTTTAGCGGAAATACAATATACAAGGAGGTGGAGAAAGGTCGGCTTAGGCTGCAACAACGAGGTGGACGAGAAGGTGGTTAGCAACGAGCAATTGGACGCTAAATACGGGCTGGATACATAGGTCGACGGCTAAGAAACTCAATACTAAGTTTTCTATACAATTGTCCCAATTAGGCGTCAAGCCCATCAAGCCCATTAAGCCGGCCGACCCTCCGCAGCTAATCAAGCCATCCAGCCGGCCGGCTTCTGCCAAAAAGCCGGCTGGCTGGATTGTTGACAACTATGTTGGGGCCCACTGCATTGGGCAGCGCATATGGAGAACACAAATGCCGTGGATCATCTACTCGAACAAGGAGCAGACGTGGATGCGCTGGACATGTTTGGATATGAAGACGAACAGGCTCAGACATGTCTTTCGATGGCTATGTTTCGGGGTAGCGCAATGATGGTGAAACATCTTCTCAGCAAGGGCGCTGACCCATCTAGGGCTGATAAGAAAGGTCGCACGCCCTTACACATGCTCGCTGGCGACTCCAGGATGCAGAACAGATTGTTTGACATTCCGAAAAATCTCCTCCAGTGGTGTCAGCACAGAAGTTTTGATGCATGCTTGAAGCAGCTGGGGACTTGTGTCAATGTAATATTGTGGTTTTCGAAATACCTTGAGCCGCCTGGATCTGGTTAGCTTGGTGCCCAAGAACATCAACTCCCATAGTAATTTGTTAGTAAATTAATGCAGCAGCCGTTTCCCACCTCCAGAAGCCCATGAAGCTAGTCCTGTACTCTAAATCGTTCGTGTATAGCGTTTTGTTTGTGTGGAGCTTGTTGCGAGCTCAATCTAGCTGCTGTTGGGATGCCGCCCAAGCGCCAGCGTAAGCCGAAGCAGCCATTCGATCAAGGCGTTAACCCGTCCTCCAGAAGCGTAGAGCGCCAGCAACTAGACAAAATCCTACCCATTTAACGCCTAAACGTGTCCGCCGTGAGGCGCTGCCGTCGCCTCCAGCGACTGCCCCGCCGCGCCGTCAAAGCCCGTTGTCCGAGCCTGAGCTGCAAGCCACCCAAACAGCTGCCTCCGCGCAAGCTGAAGATATCGTTGGCGAGGATGAGGATACTTTCGAGGATGGAGATGGCGATCCGCTGCCTGAGGATGAGGATGAGATCGCTGCTAAGGGCGCTGCCGGTAGTGTTGAGGATGAGGGAGAGCCAGCGTACCGACGTCAAGAAGGCACTCCATGGCTGCCTCGCTCATCGCAAGCGCTAGAGGATGAGGTTAATCCTGTACTGCGCGTTAGGTGGAGGGCTTGCCTTGGTGGTGATATGGAGAAACACTTTATTCCTGAAGCTGCCGATAGCGAGCACGGCGTACGGCTGTACTCGCTGCATTTCGACGACCTATGGCAGTGGGTAGATGACGTTGTTGCAGAATTACGGCCAAAAAGAGCGAAGATCTCATCTGTTTGCACTGTTGTTTACCCAGCTAAGCAGGCCAAACGCGAGCGCGCGATAAAGCGATTGCGGCGAGGTGTTGATGCAACGTGGAATAGCTTTCAGCGCCTTGTTGTAGAGGTTGATAACTATGTCAGCGAGCCAGTAAACGTCGATTTCGAGCTCATCTTGGCTGAAATTCCAGGGGAGCAGCAGCCGTTGCCAACGGTTGTCGACGGTCCTCGTCGACGCACCGCAACGGTGATTCAAGAGGAGGGGCTTGCTGGTGTAATAGCAGCTGAACAAGCAGGTAGCGGGCATGCTATTGCTATCCGGGATAGATGGCGCTGTACAGATACCCATTGCGAGAACTATCCTTATTGCTGCTGGATGGCGCCAACAGCGAGGCAGCCAGCGCGCTTCGAAGATCACCTCTTTGTCAACGGCAACATTATCTCCATGTGGGCAAGAGCAATTACAGCGAGAAGGGCAACGTACGATGAGCCATCTGATGATGTACGGCTTGCAATTTTGAGAGCAAAGGACCTGCGGGTGCATGAGAAAACGCGCAAGTTGCGGGCGGCTGGAGATGGCGACGATGATATCAAAAGCTTAACAAAACTGCTCATCGTTGGACAGCTTGAGCGGATGAACAGGCAACCTCAACAGGAGTCTAACTTGCAGGCAGCTGCACCAACGATAACAAGAGCTGAGGTATCTAGTGCATCTCAGTGGGCGCCTATCCGATATGATCATGAGCAGGAGATTAACGAGCATACTAGTAATTTCTTTAACTACCTTAAGTTAAAATTTCCTACAGTTGGAGAGGACATTAACGAGCTTTATAAGACTCTTGTTATTGACGGAGCTATGGATATCAACCTCTTGATGCAGCCATCTGGTGATATCTTGAAGTTGTGGACGCAGCATTTCAAGCAGCCTCCTGGCTGGTTTTTCACGCTACAAAACACTGCAAAAGAATGGCAAGCTGGGTACCAGGGTCTCACAGATCGTAACTGGAGACGAGTCGAACGTTGTAAGAAAAGAGAGGAGATTGCGCGCAAGAAATTGGTGGTTGAACCGTCTAGCAGTGTTGTGGAGGATGATGGCGAGAATGCTTGAAGCTTAGTGGCCTGAGCGTTTTTGGTGACAGCGGCCCGTGCCCGCTATAGTGTTGAGGTTTTTCAGGCGTTTCAAATGCGCTGCAACAATAGTCTATTTGGATAGCCCTATGTACAACACTACAACGTTATGCGATTATAACAGGTTAACTTCCTAAGATAGTTCTATATGTATAGAAATAGCTCTTATTTTTTAGAATTATTAAATCGCTTTTGTGGGTTGCGCATTAAGGTGTAATCGTTCGCATTTGTATGGTATCATCTACCTATAGAAACGTACTGTGGCATCCATTTAAAAGCACAATTAATAGGGATAGCCACACCTATGGAACCAGCTTCTGCAGTTAATATTACAGCACACCAGCTGCGCTGCATACTCAAGAAAGACCCCAAAGTCAATGAAGTTCTCCGCTTGCGCTGAATTCCTTTTCATCCACCCCTTGAGCTGCTTAAAGCTCTTCTCGATGGGGTTGAAATCTGGTGAGTATGGCGGCAGATACTCAAGGAGTACTCCAGCACTTTGGCAAAGCACCCGTACACGCTCTGATCGATGGATGGAGGCGTTATCAAGCACGATTACTGAGGCTGGCCCTGGGTGAGGATTGCAGAACGGCAGCACTTGAAACTCTAAGAGTCTTCTAGGATCTCAGATAATCGCGCCTTGAAAGATCTTATAGCTTATGTAGCCATCTATCGTCATGGCTGGCAGCAGCGACCACCGTTCTGATCGCCTGAAGCTGTGTGATAGCTCCACCGGCTCCCCGATTGGAGACCAGCCATACTTGCGGTCGCCCGTACGCTCATTGCAGGCGCTCTCGTCCAACGCAACGATCTGCTCCGCCTTATAGTGTTGCGCCATCCTGGCAAGATAGAGGCGGCGGAGTGGCTCACTCTGCTCCTTTGCCCGCTTTGTTGCAAGCTTGCGAGACCATCTCATCTTCTCTAGCTCTCGGTAAACGCTCGCAAGGCTTATCCTAACGTCGTACTCGTCGTACAAGAAGTCCCATCTCATCCATGTATGCGCCCGGTGAGCCATTGAGGTATGCCTGAAGGCCTTCGCGCTGAGCTTGCCGGAGTATAGATGGCCGCCCAAGTCGAACGCAGCGCGGCGGATAAGGCACGCCCCAAAACTCTAAGCTCAACCTCAGCTTTGCTACTGTGTTACGGCTCGCACCTGTAGCTCTAGAGATGGCTCGATCACTTTCGCAGGCAGCAATTCGGTCGAGGATAGCCTGGAGAACAGCGGGCTGCAAGCGGTGGCCGGTGCCTGGCATCGCGATGAGATGGGCTCGAGAAAATTGCAACACCAAAAACGCGAGTCAGTAGAGGCGATCGCAGCAAACAATGAACTTCAAATACGTTGTGGGTGTTAGAAAGCGTGGCTGCATCGATTTACTAACAAATTACTATAGGAGTTGATGTTCTTGGCCACCAAGCCAACCAGATCCAGGTGGCTCAAGGTATTTCGAGAAACACCCATAAAGGCGTCGGGCGCTCCACTTGAAAGCATGAGACAAGGCAGCAACACAACTCCGCTTATGGGCAAACGATGAGGATGAGATGTCGTTGGCATTCGCATTCCGACGCTTAGTCGTGGATGAGTTGAAGCGAATGGCCTTTGCTTCTGGGGCCGCGGTTGATTGATCTCTTGTGCTGCTATACCTACGAGAGGGTACATCTACTCTAGACCTGGGTCCATCGGAAGCTCGGTATATAGGTGTTGCGTCTCTAATTCCCGTATTGCTGGTGGTATTGACCAACCTATGCGGCTATTTCGTATTCTCTCGTTTTCTTCTTCGGTTTCGTCGTCAAATTGATATGTATGCTGCCACAGTTCGTAGTAAGGCTGATCCTCGACATCAAATTCTTCAACCCCGTACATACCAGGCACTTCCTTCTCGCGTTGCTTGATGTCAGGTGCACGATCCCGTCGTTGAAGTTGCTTTCCCGTCTGCGCATCTGCGGCAATCAGGCGCTGAGAGATCTTTTGGAAGGTCATGTACCGGCTCTTTGCAGCATACACGTTGTTATCAGAACTCTCAGACTGCTTGAACTCATCCCCAAATCCATCATTGTGAAATATGGCATCGATTATCTGGTCGGACCTTTTCGGCAGTCGGCCACGCTCTCGAGCAAAGTTCGTCCACAAACCCAGGCGCATACCGTTTCCACTGTCCAGGCAATGTCTAAAGCCGTCATCCCCTCTCTACCAGAGTCGTTTACATCAATTCCATTTTCGATGGCGTATTCCACGCTACGAATGTAGCAGTTATAACACATGGCCATGAAAGCTGTCCGAGCTGTAACGCCGTGTTTGGACTCATTCAGGATTCCGGCTCTAGATGTTCCTGGTAGACTTTCCAAATATAACTCCATAATTTGGAGACACGCTTCGTCCCAGATTTCTCGATTGTTTGCTGCGTAGAACAAAACGTCCCGGCCGTAGGTGTCTCTCGTGGTTATTGTGGCGCCTTTCTTTTGTAACCATGTCAAACCCTCCAGGTAATCCAAACCAGAAGCGTTAAGACTAATCCAGAGCAGCGGTAATGACATTCCAAATTCGTCCTGCACATCCAAACTGCCTTTGTATCGGGGGGATGTCAGGATAGTGTTGATCTTTTCCTTCTACGCCGGAGAGTAGCTTTGCAAAGCATGGTTTGTGATCGCTTTTCACGAAAGCGTGGTCTCTAGAGTAGCACCAATGAGTTTCTCTAGGGCGATGAAGTATCCCTCAGGGTATGCCAGGCTCTTTGGCTCTATCTCGAGCCACTTCTGCAACGAAACCAGCTTTGACCACTTGCTATCAACGTTTGCATCTGCACCTGCATTCAGCAGAGCGAATACTGCGCAGACCTGTTGATCGTATATGGCGTCAGCTCGAAATCCTTCTCTAAGCATCGTATCACGCACTTCGCAAATGCGGTACCAGCGTACTTTGGCATCTTAGTTTTCGCCTCCTTAACTAGCGTGTTTCTCACTTCCCAAGCCTCGTTGACCTCTCCTTGCCGTTCAGCTTCAGCTGCTTTGGAAGTATGTCCTCAACGCACCTGGATCGACCCAGCTCGAAGAGCACAGTACCAACTGCATACAGATCATGATACAGTTTAAACGTTTCAATCTCGTCCGGCAAGCCTTGACGGCCTGGATGGCGATACATGTCGTTCTCGTAATCATTTGATCTCAGGCGCTCAGAATGTGTATCATATTTGCGGGAGAACTCGAAGCCTTTCAGGTAGGGCGTTGGATTTTTTTGTGGTGACTTGTCCCGTTGGTAGCAGATCTAGAGTCCATGAAGATAATGTTGGAGGATTGATGTTCTTGTGGACCCAGCCGCGAATGTGCAGATTGAAGGTAGTGTGCGCGATTCGATAGGCAATGTAGTATAGTTGCTCGAAAGGTATTGCCCATTTTTCAGTGATTCGGTGATGGTTCCACACCCCAAGTGTACTGAATAGACTCTCTTTGTCCTGAAGACGGTTTTGGAGCTGCCTGGGAATGTCGTATATGAGCACAAAGCGTTTTGTCTGTATCATGCTTCCAGTCTATGCATGGGAGTACCGATAGAGGAGGCTGAAGAGCGCCGCGCAAGGCTGCGGGTTCCGTCGATGTAGACGTAAGTTTCTTCAGCTGAGTTGCTAATTGGACTTTTGATTTGATTGTTCCGATCGCATCGGCATCGACGTCGTGCGCATATTCCCGATACTCAATGATAACCTGTTTGAAGCCCTCTCCAACTATGGGCTGGTATTTCGCAACGATTATAATATCCGAGATCTCATCGTGCTTCTTTTTACCTTCGTTCTTTCCGTCTCCATTCTTTCCTTCCTCATTATTTTCATCTTTGTTCTTTCTATCATGATTCACTTTGATCGTACCCTTTGATTGTTCCAACAGGTCGTCTTGCCCTGCCTCGTGGCAACGCCGCATCTGAGCTA